>NW_026693898.1:0-253072 GCF_021218885.2 Marmota monax | reverse complement strand
TGTGTTGAGACACATGGTGCAGGGTAGAGATGCACTGAGGTCAGGAACTAAGTCATTTCTGCTACTCCCTCAACTAGGTGTAGACTCTGAGGAACAAATTTTACCCAAGAGCAAGTTATCATACTTGAACTTTTGGAAAGTCAAAAATACACCCTCCTATATCTCTTTTTCATTCTTCATTGCTTACTTAATGTAGACACTGAAGGATACTCTGGAGGATCTGAAGTCAATGGGTCTGCTACCTGTCCCTGAAGTATCAATCCTACATGAGACAGATGCTAAACTCAATGTTCTTATGAGGGAGAGGTAGAAGTTGGGGATTTAGGAGCAAGAGCAGGGATCCCAGGTTCCCCATGGGCCATGGAATACATGCTGATGCACTGGTATGTATGGAAATGGGGGGTGTATTAAGGAGATGACAGTTATATTCTGGATGGACCAATAAACAGGATACCAAACATTTTTGGCAATTACTGAAAACACACCATTCACTGCCCCAAGCACTTTACACATTAACTCTAATCTTCACAATCTTGTAGAGTTAGCTTTATTTTTCTAATTTTATAGAAAAGTAAGCTGAGGCTCAGAGAGGTTAAGACACTTGAGCAAAGCCACTTGCCCAAGGGTCAGTGCATCACTGAACACTGTGATACAATGTGTTTAGTGGCACCAGTTTGGTAGTGAAATTTAAGAATGTTACATCCCTGTAAACTAGAAGTCAAGGCTCTTCTGCCTACTCCTAAAGAATATCTTACTAGCATACCTCTAGTGTGTGTGTGTGTGTGTGTGTGTGTGTGTATGAGGGTTGTGGAGGCACATGGTAGCTGAGGCACAGATTTTGCAGGCTTTTGACAGCTCAACCCATGAAACCAGGTGTCTCTGCCAACCAGCTGTGTCCCAGAGAAGCCAACAGACCCTGTAACTGCCCAGCTGCTTATCAGAGCATTCTGCATGGTGAGAACATCTCCCATCTCACTTCATGTCAAAGAAATCACACAACGTTATGACTTCTGCCCATCATGTAGCCAATGCTATGAACGTTCTGCTCTCCATAGCTATCTGCCCACCATACTAAGCCATTTCATGGCCTAGATGCCAGGACCACACAAATGGTGAAGAATTATGTTCCTGCTTCAGAAACAGACCTCACTGAATCTGTCCCCACAAAGAGGAACCGAAATCAGCATTTAGGAGGATTCTGTGGCCCTGAAAAGAAAGTCAACTAACCCAGCTTGGATCAATGCAGTATCTTGGCATAGACACAAGGGTCCATAACCCCTGATGCCCAACTCACAGTACATGTAGAGACTCCAAATAGACTGTTGCCTGAATGTGTTTACTTCACACAAACATGTACGCATACATACTGAACACACACAGACACACACACACACACACATACACTTACTCATGCACACGTTAGAGGTGTGCCAGTAAATATTTAGTAAGATATCCTCCAGGAGAGGAAAGCAATACTTCACTTTTTTAAAAACAAAATATTTATTTTTGTTGTAGTTGGACACAATACCCCTACTCCATTCATTTATTTCTATGCGGTGTTGAGGATCGAACCCAAGGCCTCACACATGCTAGGCAAGTGCTCTAGTGCTGAGCCACAACTCCAGCCCCCATGCCTTCACATTTAATTTATGTGCTCTAACCACCCTGCCATGACTAATTTCAGCCTACCAACCTGATGCCACTGAACACAGAACTAGACAGATTTGAGCACCATCAGCCATCACAAGCTAGTGCCAGCCAGCTCCAGCCCATATATGAATATGTGCACACAGTTCACCTGTACCCCAAGTAGGAACTTCAACTCCAACCCCAAATGTACAAATGAAACTACATCACATATCTCTAAGATACACTCCTCATAAGACCTGCACAGACACAGATCTATGAAACAGGGAACAGGATAAGTAGGTGTCAGTGGGTTCTGGGTTAGCAGGCTACTTGTGAGCTGCTCTTAGTTAAAAAAAACATATCTGCAGTTTCAGGCCTCCGACTCAACCATAAATATCCTACTAGCATCTGACTGGACAAAACAGTATTCTACCTAACTACATAGCAACTGCAATCTTGAGCAAGCTCAGGCTGGTTCCTCATGCAGATGCTCCAGAGGCATTCTTAACCCTAATTTTCACCTTTTTACCTATTGAGGCTTATTACCACATGTACGTATACACCCATTGGTTGCATAAGTAGATGCTAATGAAACTGAGCAGGGTTCCACAAAAGACCTCCCAAATCAAGAGAATCCCCTTCATATTCAACCCCTGCTTATAAATATTATTTCCCCTGAACATTATAAGCACCAACCATCTGACTGGGAGGCTACTTGGCCTCTAAGTATGGCCAACTCAGCCTTTTGAGTGTGTACTTTTGCTTTGCAATCAAGCTCTTTCATTTTCTCTAAAATCTGGGCCTTAAATTCTTCTCTGCCAAGAAACCTGAAGGTTTGAGTAGATGATCCTACATTTCTAAAGACATTCTCACACCCTTCACTGGTGACACATGCACCATCAACACATAGACAAATTACCAGTCTCTACCTAAAGTAGAAAACCCTAGTACCCTGAATGTTCACGTCATTCCTATAACTATACACACACATACACATGCGCTAGATACAAACATACAATAGACACACTGTCCATATGCACACTGTGAAAATACTATGGGCACAGACTCCAGAAAACCACCTAGCATACACAAGTTGTCTCATACAACACCCCCAGCCAAGACTGAAGGGAGCCTGGCCTGCCTTTGGGACCTCCCACCCCCACCCACATCCATGCTTCCTGTAAGAAACAGTTCTGCAGATAATTATAGGTCTGGGCAACCTCTGAAAACCCCATTCCTTGAATTTGCCTGTAGTAAATTTCTTGATTTACTGTCCTTTGCATATTACTGCATAAGGAGAGCTCTCCCAATAGATACGGATGCTCAAATGTTCTCTCTAAAAGTTTTTCTTCTTCTACATTTAATGAAGACTTGGCAATGTCGACCAATTTCAGCAGATAGCAAATTGATCGTCTTCTTTTTCTCCTACATGGCATACTTTTAGCTGGAAATTTTTTGAATGTGTACCATGGATTCACATGACCTTGGAACACATTGGAAAAAAAATACACTCCCTTGATGCTCTCTCTGGGGATTTGGGTAATTAGTATCACTCTAAATATAATGGCAAAGACATGTCACAGGTGACACTGCCAAAGGCCCAGAACTAAGGGCAGACAGGGCCTTTAGCCATTGGGCCAATGTTCCTAATTAAGCGGACATCCCTGTTAAGAAATCTTTTTGTTTCATGGTAGGGCAGAAGGACAATTCATGGCTTCATCTCATGGCCTCCTTGCACAAATTGGATTTGAGCTAGTTGGATTATATGCATCTGGGGTCTAGCATTTTGAAACAGTGCAAAACTGATTGCATGGGGGTATGAAGCTCATTAGCAAAGCACTGATTACAGACTTTTCAAGGGCCATGAAATTTATCTCAGTCTACCAAATCAGCCTTGCTTCAAAAATATACACTCCATCATTAGTTACAGTATACCATTATTTAAAAAAAGAGAAAAAAAAAACTATGGAATGAGGAGAAGACATGTTTTTCCATATTGCACTATTATTTCACTGATTCAGGAAAAAAAAAAAAAAAACCTGCCAGCTATAATATCAATGACATGAATGTGGGCAATAATTAGAAGACTTGACAAGTGAAATAAGAATGAAAGAAGCTTGTTTTCAGTTCCTGAGTATCAAGGATTGCCCCTCTGTTCCTTTGAAAAGGCTTATAACAAGATGTTGAATATTTCATGAACACCAAAGTGTGCACTTTACAGACAGGATGGGATGAAAAACCATTATATTCATAGAATGCAAGCCACACCCTACAGTTGAAAGTATTGGCTGTTTATATCCATGATCTTGTGGCTGATGAGAGCCTGCTCACTGGCCCTGCCTAGCAGGGGGAGAAAACAAAGATGATAGGAGAGGCATTGGAATAGAGGGGCACCTGTCACGCCACTCTCCTGTGCATTTGAGAAACTATTTCAAAATGGCCCAGAGGCACACACCACTTGTGTCACTACTGAACAACTTGACGTGAACTTGAGGTTCTTCTATACCTGCCAGAGGTCTTCATGGAATGTCTGTCCAGCCCCCCACCCAGGCCTGCTGCCCTCATCCCCTCCCCCACTGCAGAATGTCTGGATCCAACATTCCACTGGGGTTTACATTCAAACTTTGCCCAGCTTTACTCAGTTGGATCCTGAGCATCTGCTGTAGCCAGGTCACTCTCTGGGTCCTGTGTTGATGTTTCCCACTCTGGAGACTGCGAGACTCTGGGTCCAGTGTCCTAGCCTTTAGAAGGAGGTGAGCCTGGAGGGACAAGGGTTTGTTTTTTGACTGCTGGTCACTCCTTAAATACTTGGAAATTTGAATGGAGTGCTTCCTCCATGTGAGTAGAAGTAGAGGAAGGAAAGACCTCAAGAGGACATGGCTGGGGAAGCCCAAGGAAGACTGATACTGCCCATGGGGGGGAGGACTCCTAAGACATAGATCCAGACAACACACGGGAAGTACACGGGGACAGCAGAAAGGAGAGAGGCCAAGGGATTGTGTCCTTGTAGAATGGATACAGGTCACTGCATGGATTTTAGGCAGTCAGAGATGGTATCACAGTGCTGGGCAGTTTGGGCTCCCTGAGGGGGGGAGAGGCTGAGACCAGTGTCCATTCTTCAGACACATGGAAGCTGCTTGGGATATCATTGTGAGGGGTTCAACTGAAGGGTCTCAGATCATAAGTAAGCAGTGATGAGAAATGTTCTTAGCAAGAAAACTGGTCCAGTTGAGTTCTCAATGACCACAGATGCAGTGTGATATACTCTCTGTCAGTGAGTCTGCAGGGCACTCCAACTGCCGCAGCCCAGGGCATCTTGCCAATTCCTGCCCAGGAAAACTTCTCCTTCCATTCAAACAGCTGGTGTCCTTGGTTCCTGAAGGTTAGGAAGCCCAGAAAACCTCAACCAACATAGATTTGGGGCCCTGTGAGGTCTTTTGAATTGTTATCGCTTTCATGGAAAGAGGAGTTCTTTCAGAGCTTCTTGGTGTTGGCCACTCTCTGTGGTGTAGACTCAGCCCTTTATTTCATATTGGCAGGAAGATTTCTCTCAGGAAGATCTTTTTTGGTACTCCATGAAAAGGGAGTACATGGGGGGTGTCCTTCTTCCAGCATCAGGTTTGATGAATTCTGGGTTCTTTCCAAGAGAGGAAGGAGAATAGCATCCAGTTAGGAAGGGGGCCTACTCATATTGTCACCTGAATAGCACCCAGTTAGGCAGGGGTCCTGATCAATATGTGCAAGCATGGAAGTGCGGTGGAACTTGCATTCCTTGACTACACTCTGCATGACGTCCTGGTGAACAGGGATGTGCTCCAGACAACCTGGCCACACCTGGCAGCTGGTGCAGGCCTGGTTCTCTGTGATATTTTCCTTCTTGTGTTTGGGAGCTCAAAGGAAAAGGACCGCAGGATGGCTCCAATTCTCAGGCCCAGTACCAACATGACCAGTGGCTGTGAAAATCTCTGAAATGCCCCAATCTTCACCATTCCATCACCTTCCATGATCCTCAGCAGCCATTGCTGGTGAGGGCAGGGGAGGGTCTCAGGGAACCGAGTGTCTTTCACACAGACCTCTTCCCTGGGACCAGAGCTTATGTGTCATGGCAGGGACCAATGAACATTGGGGACATGGCAGGCCAGAATCTGTCCCCTATTTAGTGTTTACTGTGGGAAATTCTGGGAGAAGCACCCACATTCTGAGCAGGATGTGCTTCTGGGTGACCTTCAGGGTTCCTCAGCCTCTAGATATAAAGATATTTTATTCAGGGGCTTTTTTGTTTGTTTGTTCAAGTCTAGGAAAGAAGGGGAAGGGCATACAAGGAGTATAAGCAATAGGAAGAATGAGGAAGTGATGGAGCCATAATCTTTAGGACCTGTCTGAAGGTGACCTTGGAGTGCCTAGAACTGCCCACTAGAAGGTCCCTGACCCTGTTGGTGAGCATAGGGAAGGGCATGGTGCCATTGAACAGAGTCAAACTTATCCACTGATAGGGAGTCACCTAGGAGGCCAATGGAGTGTCTGCAAAGAATGCACAAGGGGCCTCTCAGAGGCAGGGAAACTGAGGTTTCACAGTCCACAGACAGCGTTCAGGGAATCCTGGTGCACTGGGAATGAGTTTTCTCTGGGTAGAATTATGACAAAGGGAACACAGCATGAAATTTACTCAGGGACATTTGCAAACTGCAGTTTCCCTCCCCACAGAGCCCTGAGCTGTGAGTTATGTGTAGGATGGACCTCATTCTGAGGCTATCCCATCTGGTCATGGCCTCAGCACTGGAGAAGCAAACAAAACCCTGTAGAGGGTCCAAAGTCAGTTCCGTCACAGTTCCTAGGAGGACTTGAAGGTTAGGGATTCCTGGAGTCTGTCGAGTGGATGTAGAGATGGGAGGATGCATGTGGGGAATGGAAGGAAAGAGGAAGGGAAAGGCAGATAGCTGGGAGGGTTAGATGCCCAGGGCCCCAGGATCATGGTGGCAGGCCCAGGCAGGCCAGGCACCATGGACTTTCTGGGTCCATGTTGCTGAGTGAGGAAAGGGCATGACCCCCAGAGAAGTTTGGGAATCATTAGAGGAGCCTCCCAAGGGCCAGGAAGAGAAGGGTCCCAAGCGCATGAAGCCAAAAACTAAGGCCTGGGAGGGCCTGGGACCTGCAGGGGACCTGGAGCCAGCACCTGGGGACAGCTGGGAGGAGCTGGGCTGTAGACTCTCACAGGTATCCTGGAGGTCGAGGCCTGCGGGAAGCTGAAGCCCTGCCCTTCCTTCTCTCCCAGGCAGCCATCACTGGCTCCTCACCCACCTCCCCCCAGGCACCACAGGGAAGAGTGCCGCTTCCTCTCAGGGCCTTGGGAGCCCTGCTGCAGCTCCATCCCATCTTTCCATACTCCCTCAGGCTGGGCAGCTGCCTTCCTCTTCACAGATGTGGGGCCAGAGACCCATGGGTGCCTGTGTCCCTCAATCCTTCCACCCCAGTGCACGAAGCCCGGGCACCGAGCCAGGCTGAGGTGCCTTCTAGGTCCCAGCACAGGAGTGAGGTGCATGGGATGGCGGGACCCAGAGGAAGCTCCTATCAGCTCAGGGCCAGCTCCATCCCTGGGGGACCAGGGCCAAGGGCTGGCTGACTGCAGACTCCCTGGCCTGACTCTGGTGGCACTGGCACCAGGGTGTCTCTGGAGAGACTGAAGGATGAACAGACAGCTCTCCATGTGGAGACAGGCCCCAGGAGCCAGAAGTACCCTATAGCCCTGTGCAAGGAGAACTGTGAGACTCTCACAGGCCCTGTGTCTCCAGGGCTGCCTGAGCCAGGGCTGCATCCTGGCATTTCTGGGGGCTCCACTGATGTGTCCGAGGAGTATGTGGAAGGAAAGGGTTAAGGACCACAGAACACGTTAATTTACATGCAGAGTCTCCAGACTTTCATGCTGACAACCCGGGGTCTGTGCAAGCCAATCAATATTATATGAAGACATCTCCTGCCAGCATGGAGGGACAGCAGGCAGGGGCTCCAGGCTTCCTTTGCCAAGGAGAGAGTGGGGGGCACAGGCCTTCATGGCCCTGGGCATCTCCGCACCAATGCCACCTATCCCGAGGGAGGCCCCGGCCCCTCTGACTCCAGGCTAATCTCCCCTCCTCCCTCCAGATGTGAGCTGACAATGGAAGGGAGTTTTCCTACCATCCAGCTCCTCCAGGTCACTGGTACCCACACAGGGAGTCCTGCGCACAAAGTGTGCACGGGTGGACGCCCAAGTGCATCTTGGTTCCAGCAGGCATGCAGCTCCAACAGCCCTGAGAGCTCTCCTGGGCAGACGTGCCCTGGACAGGGCACAGTGAACTGTGCTGGTGTCTCATGTCCCCAGAGGCCCAGACCCTGCGGTGGAGGCCACATGCCTCTCCTCTGCCTGTCTGTGGGCCCCACCTGTCCCCTCCAGAGATGCCTTGGCCCTGCACCTCCCTGGCTCTTCACCAGACCTTCAGGGGCAGGGGAAGACCTGCTCAGCCCCTGTCCCTTCCACCACCACCAGCCTGGCCTGCATCCCCCTGTCAAAAGGAAGTCACTGGAACCCAGTGCACAGCCCCCCACTCTGTGAGAAGCACACAGCTAGCACAGGGCACAGGAGCAGGGGAGCCCGGGCAACCTGGAGTGGAGCTGTTCATCTGGGGCTTCGAGGTGGGTTGGGGTCTTGGAGTGAGAGGGGCAGCCATAGGAAGACCCACCATCTGGGCAGGAAACATGAGACTCTGGGCACATCAGGAAGGGTGGGAACCCTGGGCGTGGGGGACAGCCTGGAGTATGGTGAGGGTCCCAAGAGGGCCAGCTAGTGGGATGAGGAGCTCCTTGTTGGAGTAAGGACCTGTAAGTGTAGTCACCTGAGAGGTAAGTTGCTTTTAAGGAGACCAGGTACCTGAAGCAGGTGAGCTACAAGGGCCCTCGGCCTGAGCTCAAGTCCCTGTTCACCAGCTGCTGCAGGTGGGCCCTGGGAGGCAGGGAGAGGGCGGGCCTCCCTGGAAAGACCCTGGGCAGAGACTTGAGAGGGTGCTCCTCAGAATTGGGATCGAGTGGTGTCAGGCTACCCACCCCTGAGGATATGTGGGGGCAATGGTTGGGACTTGCCTAGAATTGGGGTCGGGCCACCAGGTCCCCTGTAGAGCTCGCCCTGTACTATGCTGAGACAGGTCAGGAGCTGGGCCTCCATTTCCCTGATGGGAGCACATTCACAGACCCTCTGGGCTCTGGCTCTGGGGTGGGGAGGGTGAGAGCAGTCCTGGGCCCCAGGTCCCTGGAGCACCCCCTCCCTTCAAAGGCCAACAGAAACTCAGTGCTGGAGGGGTCTTAGTAGGAGCAGGTGGGCACTCCCTCCATCAGGCCCCCAAATGGGCTCCCCAGCCATTGCCTGGCACTGGAGGCCCCACACCTGAGCAACAGGACCTTCCCAGGGCCTGCCTCACGACATCTGACCATCCTGATCATGTGGTCCCCAAATAGCAGCAACCCAAGTTCATTTGCCTAGGCACGTGGTGCAGGAGGCCCTCTAGGACCCTGTGTCTAGTTCTTCCCGGCCCCTTGACCCAGCCCCCTCATCCTGTCCTGTCCTCCTGAAGGGCAGCAGGGGGCAGACAGGGCAGGTCCTCATCCCTGGTCTGTCACCCCTCACTCACTCATTCATCCCTTCATCCAACAGCCCTTCTGGAACATGCAGCTGCCCCATGTGGCCCACAGGGAAGGGTAGACAGAACCAAATCTTGTTCTATGGAGGAAGGAACAGAGGTGGAGGCCTGTATTCCTCCCTGTTCCCAGGACTCAGCTGATTCCAGAATATTTCGTAGCCCTGGCCTGATCTTCTCTTCACGTGATGCCCAGGGACAGAGAGCTCCCAGAAGGGCTCTGGGGCTTGGCCGGCTGCACTCTGGGCCCTGCATTGTCCTGGGTTCTTCTCCAGATGCTGGGGATACCTGGAGAGGCCAGTCAGTGTCTGGAGGAAGGTGTTGGCTGCAGAGCCCCGCAGGGCTGTTGCCAGTTTCCTGCCTGAAGGAAGGGCACCACTCAGCCAAGCCTCATCCAGGTACTGGCTAAAGCCTTGTATTAGTCTGCTTTCTGTTCCTGTAACAGAATACCTGAGGCTGGGGACTTCATGGAAAAAGGAGTTTGTTTAACTTATAGTTCTATTTGTTTGGGGTATGGCACAGGTATCAGTTGGCTCTGATGAGGACCCTATGGTGGAAGGCTTCACAAAGCAGGAGCTGGTGTAGGAGGGGACATGACAGGGTGAGCCAGGAGCCAGGGAGAGAGGAGGGGCCAAGCCTGCTCTCTGGCACCCCCTCCCCTGAACTAACAGGTCCCTGGAGAACTCCAGCAGTGCTTCCAGGAAACCCAGTGGCCACATGACCGGTCCCACTCCTGAGCAGTCCCACCACATCCAGAAGGCACAATGGGGACCACACTGCCACACACGAAACTTTATGGAGACAGACTGGGGCAAACCAGTGGGCCTGCTCCCATGGACCCTGCTCCCCCAGGGCGGGCTCCCCCTGGACCTGCTCCTACAGGGACCTACTCCCCCTGGCCCTCCTCCCCCTGGCCCTGATTCCCCTGATCCTGGTATCCCTGGGTCCTGCTCCCCCTAGCCCTGCTATCCTTCGGCACTGTTCACCCTGGCCCTGCCCCCCAAGGCCATGGTCCCCCTGGGCCCTGCTCCCTCTAGCCCTGCTCCCCCTGGGCACTGCTCCCTCTAGCCCTGCTCCCCCTGGGCCCTGCTCCCTCTAGCCCTGCTCCCATGGGCCTGGCTGCCCCTGGGCCCTGCTCCTTAGGGCCCTGTTCCCCATGGCACTGCTACCCTGGGCCCTGTTCCTCCTGGGCCCTGATCCACCTGGAACTACTCACCTGGGCTCTGCTCCCCCTGGCCCAGCTCTCCCTGGGCCCTGCTCCCCTGGACCCTACTCCCCCTGGGCCTTGCTCCCTGTGGGCCCTGCTCCCCTGGCCCTGCTCCCCCTGGCCTTGCTCCTTCTGGTTCCTGCTCCCTCTGGCCCTGTTCCCCCTGAACCAGCTCCCCTAACCCTCTCCCTTGGGCCCTGCTCCCTCTGGCCCTGCTCCCTATGAGCCTGCTCCCTCTGGTCATGCTCCCCTGGGGGTGCTCCCCTGGGCCCTGTTCCCTTGGACACTGATCCCACTGTAATGGCTCCCTATGGGCCTTGCTTCCCCCTGGCACTGCACCCCAGGGCCCTGTTCCCCTTGCCCTGCTCCCCCTAGGTCTAGCTCCCCCTGGGCCATTCTCCCCCTGGCTCTGCTCCCCATGGTCCTGCTCCCCAGGGCCCTGATCTCTCTGGTCTTGCTCCCACTGGGCCCTGCTCATCCTGGCCCTGCTCCCCTGGGCCCTACTCCCATTAGCCATGCTCCCCATGGGCCCTGATCCCCCTGGCCCTAATCTACTGGTCCTGCTCTCCCCCCGGGCCCTGCTCCCCCTGGCCCTACTCCCCATGGGCTCTGCTCCTCCTGGCCCTAATCCCCTGGCCCTGCTCCCTCTGACTCTGCTCCCCCTGGCTCTGCCCACCCCTGGGCCCTGCTTCTCTGGGCTCTGTTTCCCCTGTGTCCTTCTCCCCCTGGCCCTGCTCCCATGGGTCGTTCTCCCGCTGGTCCTGATCCCCTTGGGCCCTGCTTCTCCTGGCCCTGCTCTCCCCTGTACTCCGCACCCCCTGGGCCCTGCTCCCCCTTGGCCCTGCTCCCCCTGGTCCTGCATCTCCGGGCCCTGCTCCCTGTGGCCTTGCTCTCCCCCCCTGTTCCCCTGGGCCCTGCTGCCCTTGGACCCTGCTCTCAATACCCCTGCTCCCCTGGGCTCTGGTCCCCCTGGCCATGCTCCCACACGGCCCTGCTCCTCCTGTGTTCTGCTTCCCTTGGCCCTGCTCCCCTGGGCCCTGCTCCCCTGTGTTCTGCTCTCCCTGGCCCTGCTCCCCTGGGCTATGCTCTCTCTGGTCCTGCTCCCCTTGGGCCCTGCTCTTCCTGGCCCTGCTCCCCTGGGCTATGCTCCCTGCTGGGTTCCGCTCCCCCTGGGCCCTGCTCCCCCTTGATCCTGCTCTCCTGGGCCCTGCTCCCCCTGAGTTATGCACTCCCTGGTCCTGTTCCCCTGGGCTCCGCTCTCCATGGTTATGTTCCCCCTGGGCCCTGCTTTCCCTGGGCCCGCTCCACCTTGTCCCTGCTCCCACTGGACCCTGCTCCCCCTGGTCCTGCTCCCCTGGGCCCTGCTCCCCCTGGCCCTGCTCCCCCTATCCCTGTGCCTTGCTCCCCCTACCCCTGCTCGCCCCGGGCCCTGTTCCCCCTGGTACTGCTCTCCCTGGGCCCTTGTACCCCTTTCCCTTTTCCCGCTGTCCCTGCTTCGTATGTCCCTGCTCCCCTGGGCCCTATTCTACCTGGCCTGGCTCCTCATGGGACCTGCTCCCCCTGGCCCTGCTCCTCTGGGCCCTGCTACCCATGGTTCTGTTCCCCTGGGGCCCCAGCTTCCCTGGGCCGTGCTCCCACTGGGCCCTGCTCCCTCTGGCCCTGCTCCCCCTACACCTGCACCTCTGTGCCTTGCTCCCCTACCGCTGCTACCCCTGGGCCCTGCTCCCCCTAGTCCTGCTCTCCGGAGCCCTGCTCCCCCTGGTAATGTTATTCCTGGGCCCTTGTCTCCCTGGCCCTTTTCTGCTGGCCCTGCTTGGCATGTCCCTCCTCCCCTGGGTCCTATTCTACCTGGCCAGCTCCCCATGGGACCTGTTCACTCTGGACCTGCTCTTCTGGGCCCTGCTCCCCCTGGTTCTGCTTCCCCTGGGACCTGGTTTCCCTGGGCCCGCTCCCCCTGAGCCCTTCTCCCACTGGGCCCTGCTCACCCAGGCCCTGCTCCTCTAGGCTCTGCTTCCTCTGGGCCTCCTCCCCTACCCCTGATCCCCCTACTCCTGCTCACCCTGGGCCCTGATCCCCCTGGTCCTGCTCCCCCAGGCCCTGCTCCCCCCTGGGCTTCATTCCCCCTGGGCCCTCCTCCCCTGGCTCTGTTCCCCTTGGCACTGCTCCCCTGGGCCCTACTCCCCCTGGGCCCTGCTCTTCCTGGCACTGCTCCTCTGGGCCCTAATGCCCCCTGGCTCTGCTGCCAGGGCCCTGCTCCCACTGGTTCTGCTCCTCCTGGCCCCCGGTCACCCTGGGACCTGTTGCCCCTGGGCCCTGCTCCCCCTGGGCCCTACTACCTCTGGTCTTGCTTCCCTGGGCCCTGTTCCCACTGGCCCTCCTCCCCCTGGCCCCGCTCCCCCTGGCCTTCCTCTGGGCCCTGCTTCCCCATGGTCTCAGCTCCTTATGAACCCTGATCCCCCTTGGCCCTGCTGCCCTGGGACCTGCTCTCCTGGGCCCAGCTTCCCCTGGCCCTGCTCCCCTGGGCCCTTCTCTCCCTGGCCCCTGATCACCATGGTCTGGCTCCCCATGGGCCCTGCTCCTCCTGGCCTTGCTCCCTTGGGCCCTGCTCCCCCATGGGCTCCACTCCTCCTGGCCCTGCTCCCTCTGGGCTCTGCTCACCCTGGGCCCTGCTCCCCTTAGCCCTGATCCCCCTGGTCCTGCTTCACTGAGCTCCACTCCCTCTGGCCATTCTCCCCCTGGCACTGTTCCCCTGGGTCCTGCTCCCCTGGGCCTGGATCCCTCTGGTTCTGCTTTCTAGGGCCCTGCTCCCCCTAGCCCTTCTCCTTAGCAGCCTTGCTCTTCCTGGCCCTAATCCCCTGGCCATACTCCCCCTGGCACTGCTCCCCTGGGCCCTGCTCTCTTGGGCCCTGCGTTACCTGGCCCTGCTGCCCTGGGCCCTGCTGCTCCTGGGCCGTGCTTTTCTGCACCCTGCTCCCCCTGAGCTCTGCTCTCCCTGGTCTTGATCCCCATAAACCCTGCTCTCCCGGGTGCTTTTCCCCGGATCCATGCTTGTCCGGAGCCCTGCTCCCCCTGGCTCTGTTCCCCTTGCCCTGCTTCCCCTGGGCCTGCATCCCTGGGCCCTGATCCTCCTGGTACTGCTCTCCCTGGGCCCTTCTCCACATGGCCCTCTTCTACTTGGATCTGCTCCCACTGTCTCTGCTCCCCTGGGCCCTTCTTGCCCTGTAACTTGCTCTCCCTGGCCCTGATCCCCTAGGCCCGGCACCCCCTGTGTCCTGCTTCCCCCTGCCCTGCTGCCCCTGGGCCCTGCTCCCCTGGGCCCTGCTTGCCCTAGTACTGCTCTCCCTGGGCCTTTCTCCACCTGGCCCTGCTCCACCTCGCCCTTTTCTCCCTAGCTCAGCTCCCCCTGGCTCTGCTCCTATAGGCCCTGCTGCCCTGGGCCCTGCTCCCTCTGGTCCTGCTTTCCTGGACCTAGCTCCCCCTTGGCCTTGCTCCCCCGGTCCTGTTTCCTGGGCTCTACTCCCTATGGAACTGTCCCCCTGGCCCTCCTCTCCTAGGTCCTGCTTCCCTGTGCCCTGCTATTCCAAACTCTGCTCCCCTGGGCCATGCACCTCCAACCGCTGCTCCCCATGGGACCTGCTCCCCTGGGCCTGCACTCCGGGGCCCTGCACCCCCTGGTACTTCTCTCCCTGGGCCCTTCTCCCCTTAGCCCTTTTCCCCCTGGCCCCACTCCCCATGGCCCTGCTCCCCTGGGCCCTGCTCTTTTGGGACCTGCTCTCCCTGACACTGTTCCCCATTGGCCCTGCTCCTTGGCCCTGCTCCCCCTGGCCCTACTCCCTATGGACTCTGCACTCCCTAGCCCTGCTCTCCTGGGCCCTGCTCCCCCTAGTCCTCTTCTCCCTGGGCCTGCTCCACCTCATCTTGCTCCCCCTGGACCCTGCTCTGCCTGTCCGTGCTTCCCTGGGCCCTACTCACTCCAGTCCTGCTCCATTGTGTCCTGATCCCCCGGGTTCTGCTCCTCCTGGGCCTTGGTTCCCCTGGACCCAGTTCCTCCTCCGCCCTGCTTCCCCTGGCCCCTTTCTCCCTGGCTCTGCTCCCCCTCGCTCTGCTCCCCTGGGTCCTGACCCTATGGGCCCTGATCCCCCTGGCCCTTCTCCCCTGGGCCCTGCTCCCCCTTGCCCTTGCTCCCCCTGGTCCTGCTTCCCAGGGCCCCGCTCCCTGTAGCCCTGCTCCCACTGACCCAGCTCTCCTGGGCCCTGCTCCCCCTGTGTCCTGCTCCCCCAGGCCGTGCTGCCCTGGGCCCTGCTCCCCCTGGCCCTGATCCCCTGGGCTGTACTCCTTCTGGCACTGCTCTCCCTGGGCCCTGCTCCTCCTGGCCCTGCTCTCCTGGTCCCTGATCCCCACTGGGCTATGCTCCCCCCTGAGCCCAGCTCCCCCTTGAGCCTGCTCCCCCTGGTCCTGCTTCCCCAGGCCCTGCTCCCTCTGGCCATGTTCCCACTTGGCCCTGCTCCCCCTGGCCCTGCTCCCACTGGCCCTGCTCCCCCTGTGTCCTGCTCCCCTGGGCCCTGCTCCCTCGGGCCTTGCTCCTCCTGCCCCTGCTCCCCTGGGTTCTGCTCCCTCATGGTCTCCACTCCCCATTGGGCCTGCTTCCCCTTGGCCCTGATCTCCTGGTCCTCTTTCCCCAGGCCCTGCTCCCCCTCACCCTGTTCCCCCTGGCCCTGACCCGTGGGCACTGCTCCCGTTGGTTTTGCTTCCCTTGGGCCCTGCTCCTACTGGCCCTGCTCCCCTAAGCCCTGCTCCCCCCTGGGCTCTGCTCATCGTGGACCTGCTCCCCCTTGGCCCTGCTCCCCTGGTCCTTCTTCCTCGGGCTCTGTTCCCCCTGGCCCTGCTCCCCTGGGACCTGTTTTCCCTGAGACCTGCTCCACCTGATCCTGCTCCTCCTTGCCCTGCTCCCTTGAGCCCTGTTCCCTGGGCCCTGCTCCTACCTGTGCTTCACTACCCTTGGGCGCTGTTCCCCCTTGAATCTTCTCCCCGTGACCCCTTCTCCCAGTGGACCTGCTCCCCCTGGCCCTTTTCTCCTGGCTCTGCTCCCCTGGGCCCTGCTCCCCTGGGCCCTGCTCCCTTGGGTCCTACTACTGCTGGGTCCTTGTTCCCCTGGCCCTGCTCCCCCGGGCCCTGCTCCCCTGGGCCCTGCTCCCTTGGTTCCTACTACTGCTGGGTCCTTGTTCCCCTGGCCCTGCTCCCCCTGTGTCCAGCTCCCCCTGGCCCTGTTCCCCTGGGTTGATCTCCCTCTGGACCTGCTTGCCCTGGGCCTTGCTCCCCCTAGCCCTGCTTTCCTGGGCCCTGCTCCCCCTGGGCTCCACTCCCCCTGAGCCCTGGTTTCCCTTGTGCCTGATCCCCCTGATCCTGCTTCCCTAGGCCTCACTCCCTCTGGCCCTGCTCCCCCTGGCCCTGTTCCCCTGGCCCTGTTCCTCTGGGGCCTGCATCCTGCACCCCCTGGTTTTTCTGCTCCTGGGCTCTGATTTCCCTGTGCCCCCTTCCCCTGGGCCCTGCTCCCCCTTGCCATGCTCCCTATGGGCCCTGCTCCTACTGGCCATAATACCCTGGCCCTTCTCCCCCTAGCCCTGCTCCCCTGGTCCCTCCTCCCCCTAACCTGCTCCCCTGGGCCCTGCTCTTCCTGGCCATTTTCCCCTTGGGCCCTCTTCCCCCTGGTGCTGCACTCCCTTGGCCCTTGTCCCTCTGGCCCTTTTCCCCCTGCCACCCTCACCCTGATCTTTCTCCCCTGGGCCCTGCTCTTCCTGGCCTTGCTCCCGATTGGCCCTGCTCCCCTAGCACTGCTCCCTCTGGCCCTCCACTCCCTTGGCCTTGCTCCACCATATCTTGCTCCCTCCGGGTCCTGCTCTCCTGGGCCCTACTCCCCCCAGTCCTGCTCCCATGGTTATGCTCCTCCTGGGCCCTGGTACCTCTGGGTCCTCCTCCCTCTGGACCAGTTCCCTTGGCCCTGCTCACACCGGTTCTGATCCCCCTGGGCTCCACTCCCCTTGGGCCCAGCTCCCCCTGGGCCCTGCTGCCCCTTGGCCCTTCTCCTCCTGGCTCCTTCTCGCCCTGGCCCTGCTTCCCCTGGCCTTTTTTATCCTGGATCTACTCCCCTGTGCCTTGCTCCCCTGGGACCTGCTCTCCCTGGCCCTGCTCCCCTGGGACCTACTCCTGCTGGGTCCTTCTCCCCTGGCCCTGCTTCCCTGGGCACTGCTCCCCCTGTGTCTTGCTTCCCCAGGCCCTGAACCCCCTGGCCCAACTCCCTGTGGGCTCTGCTTGCCCTAGCCCTGCTCTCCTGGGCCCTGCTTCCCTTGGTCCTCCACTGCCTGGGCCCTGCTTCATCTGGTCCTATGCCCCCCAGGTCCTGCTGTCCTGACCCTGCTCCCCTGGGCCCTGCTTCCCCTGGTTCTGCTCCTCCTGGGCCCTGCTTCCCCTGGGCCCCACTCCCCATGTACCCTGCTCCACCTGGTCCTGCTTCCTCTGGCCCTTCTCCCCCAGCCCTCCTCCCCCAGGTCCTGCTCCCACTCATCCTGCTCCCCCAGGCCTGCTCCTCCTATTTCTGCTCCCCCAGGGCTCTGCTCCCCCTGGGCCCAATTCTACCTGGGTCCTCCTCCCCATGGTCCTGCTTCCCTATGCCTCATTGCCCCTGGCCGTGTTCCCCCTGACCCTGGTCCCCATTGGTCCTGTTACCCCTGGCCATTATCCCCTGGTCTTGCTCCCCATGAGCCCTGCTCCCCCTGGCCCTGTTCTCCATGGGTCCTGCTCCTCGCGGCCCTGCTTCCCCTGGCCCTCCTCCCCTGGGTTCTGCTCCACCTGGGCCCTGCTCTGGTGGGCCCAGCTCCCACTGCCCCTCCTCCCCCTGGGCCTGCTCCTCTGGACCCTGATTTCCCTGGTACTTCTTTCCCTGGGTCCTTATCCCCCTGGCACTTTTTCCCTGGGCCATGCTCCCCCTGCATTCTGCTCCTCTGGACTCTGCTCCCCCTGTGTCCTGCTCTCCCTGGCCAAGCTCCCCTGGGCTCTGTTCCCTCTGGTCCTCTTCCCCTTGGGCCCTGCTCCCCCCTGGGCACCACTCCCCCTAGGCCTTTGTCCCCCTTGGCCCTGCTCCCTTGGTCCTCCTTCCCCAGGGACGGCTCCCCCTGGCCCTGCTCCCCCTGGCCCCGTTTCCCCTGGATCTGCTCCCCTGAGCACTGCTCCCGCTGGTCCTGCTTCCCTTGGGCCCTACTACTCCTGGCCCCTGCTCCCCACTGGGCTCCGCTCCCCCTGGACCCGCTCCCCCTTGACCCTGTTCTCCTGGTCCTGCTTCCCTGGGCCCCGCTCCCCCTGGCCCTGTTCCCCTGGGTCCTGTTCCCTGCTCCCACCTGTGCTTTGATCATCCTGGGTGCTGCTCCCCCTTTGCGCTTCTCCCCCTGGCCCCTGCTCCCCCTGGCCCTTTTCTCCTGGCTCTGCTCCTCCTTGACCTGCTCCCCTGGGCCCTACTCCTGCTGGGTCCTTCTCCCCCTGTGTCCTGTTCCCTCTGGCCCTGCTCCCCTGGGCCATTTTCCATCTGGTCCTGCTTGCCCTGGGCCCTGTTCCTCCTGGCCCTGCTCCCCCCTGGGCTCCAATCCCTCTGAGCCCTGATTTCCCTTGTCCCTGCTGCCCCTGGCCCTGCTCCCCCTGGGACCTGTTCCCCCTATCCCTGCTCCCTGTTCCTCCTGGGTCCTTCTCCCGCTACTCCTGCTACCAAGGCCCTGCTC
Organism: Marmota monax; assembly: GCF_021218885.2. Lineage (NCBI taxonomy): Eukaryota > Metazoa > Chordata > Mammalia > Rodentia > Sciuridae > Marmota > Marmota monax. Next base: position 234,809 of record NW_026693898.1, on the reverse strand, counting down.
TCTCTGGACCTACTCCCCGTGGGCTCTGCTCCCCCTAGCCCTGTTCTCAAGGGCCATGCTCCCCCTGATCCTCCACTCCCTGGGCCCTGCTCCACCTGGTCCTGCTCCCCTGGACCCTACTCAACCCAGTTCTGCTCCCCTGGGCCCTGCTTCCCCTGGTTCTGCATCTCCTGGGCCCTGCTCCCCCTGGGCCCCGCTCCCAATGGGCTCTCTTCCACCTGGTACTGATTTCCTGGCCCTGCTCCCCCTCATCCTGCTCCCCAAGGCCTGCTCCTCCTGTTTCTGCTCCCCCTGGGTCCTGCCCACCCCTGGTCCCGCTTCCCTGTGCCTCATTCTCCCTGGCCCTGTTCCTCCTGGCACTGCTTTCCTGGGCCCTGCTCCACCTGGTCCTGTTCCCCACCCCCATGCCCTACTCCCCTAGCACTGCTCCCCATGGGCCCTGTTCCCCTGGGCCCTTCTTCCCCTGCCCTGCTCCACCTGGGCCCTGCTTCCCCGCGCCCTGCTCCTCCTGACCCTGCTCACCATGGGCCCTGCTTCTCCTGGCCCCTGCTTCCCCTTGCCCTGTTCCCCTGGGCCCTGCTCCCGTGGCCCAGCTCCACCAGGTCCTGATAACCATGGCCCTGCTCCCCATGGGCCCTACTCTCCTGGGCCCTGCTTCTTCTGGCCCTGCTCCCCCGCACCCTGCTCTCCCTGGTCTTGCTCCCCATGAGACCTGCTCCCCACCTCAAACTTAACCATCCACCTACTCCCAGCCAGTGCCCATGACCTGGTCCAACATTGTCTGTGAAGCAGCCTTTCTCATGCCTCCTAACAATGTTGGAAAAAAATATGAAGTTCTCATAATAGTCTTGGTTGCTAAGGCTTTCACTATGCACTGTGAGATTCTGGGCTAAGTCACAGATTCTGCAACTGAGTAAGCAGGCTAGATTCTATTTGGTTAACCAACATAACAATTTCCATCTTTTACTTACCTTCTCTTGAGACACTAATTTGCCTCAGAATAACATTAGCTCAGACAACAAAAATTTGTGACTTACCCTCCGAGATAGAGTCACAAGAGAATCAACCAAAAGGATTTTTTGGGCCTTGGAAACCAGCACTTTAAAAAACACCAGGGGCATTTTATAGGGGTTGAGTTTTATAAAATAAAACTTCATTCTGTACCTGCAAATAAAAGTTTTTAAAACACTCTTCAGAAATCTTCAAAATACACTACATTCTTAATTTATTAAAATATCAGTCCACTTATGAAATGTAAAAAAAGAAAAAAAATAGAAAAATAGAACAAAAAATCCTATGTTTTGTGTTTACAAGTAAAATAAATAAGCAACAATAATAACAACAAAACTGACAATAAACAAGAATTGTGATGCTTTTGTACCTGAAATTTGAAGATTCAATGAGAAATCAGAGATAGAAAAAAAAAAAAAAACAGTTAACTTTCTCTTAAATTGATAGTCACTTGTGAAGAATTGGAACAGAGTGAAACAAGGTTCTTCACTCTAAAGGTAGTACTGACATTTCTTCTCAATTTTTTTTATTTCCCAAATGAAGCAATTAGCTCAATGTATAAAACAATTTTTTATTCTCAGTAAAGGAGCATCTATTACATGCCAAAATTAAAACCCAATTACAAAACTTTTTGACTAAAGAAGCCTACACAGTTTTCACCTAAACAAATTTGCTCAATAAGTTGACTAAATTCTAAGATGCTTATTAAAAAAAAAAAAACAAAAAAAAAAAACATAAATTTGAAATGACAGAATTGCCCAAAAGGAAAATAAGACAGTGTACTTATAAAATTTGTTCTTCTCACTGTAATACATTTTTAAACTATTTTTTTTCTTTTAAAATTTCCTTTAATTAATTATACTCAACATTGGAATGCTTTTATGTACTCTGAAATATTAAACATACATGAGATATACTTTCTAATTCTTCTCATTGTTCATGTTGTAGAATCTCATTGGTCTTGAAATCATATATGTATAAAGTAATGATATCTGCTTCAATCTACTATTCTTTCTATCCCCATATCCTTTCTCCTTTCTTCACTCCCCTCTATCTCATCTAAAGTAACTAAATTCTTCCAAGGATGCCTTCCTCCCTTAATGTGAATTAGCCGCAATATATTAGTGAAAACATTTGGCCTTTGTTTTTTGAGATGGGCTTATTTGAGGATGATGTTATTCACGCCCACCCATATATTGGCAAATATCATAAATTTGTTGCTTTTAAGCAGAGTAAAATTCCATTGAATATATATAACACATTATCCAGGACAGCTTTGTTGGTTGCACCGTTTAGCTATGGTGAACTGAGCTCCTAAAAACATTGACATGGCTGCATCACTGCAGTATGCTGATTTTAATTTTTTGGCTTTAAATCCAGAAGTAAAATACCTGGATAAAATGGTGATTTCATTCAAATTTTCTGGAGAATCTCCATATTCCTATCCATAGTGGTTGCACCAATTTGCAGTCCCACAGGCATTGCATGATTGTACGTTTTCCCCACATCTTTGCCAACATTTATTGTTGCCTGTATTCTTGATGATTGCCCTTTTGACTAGGAGTGAGAGAAAATCTTAGTGTTGTTTTGATTTGCATTCCTTTAATTCCTAAAGATGTTGAACCTTTCTTCATGAACTTATTGATCAATTGTATTTCTTCTGTGAAATCAAATTAATTTCTGAATATATTGTCATTAAAATCATTCTTATATTCCCTGAACAAGTCATAAAATCAGTGTATTATAAACATTAAAAGAGTAATTCATATATTAGGTGTTCCATGAGTTACAAGCAATTAAAAAACACAAAATTTAAATGACAAAAGATTTTAAATCAGAAAACACATATTTTGGAAAAATTAGTTCAGTGTATCTCAAAGAGATTTTTAAGATATTTGAGGTTCATGGCATATTAGTAATTCATAAAAAAAATTCTGGAAATTCTCAGTTAAGAGAGGCATAAGCAAATACATACGCACATACAATTAAAATTTCTATGATACTTAGTGCTAAAATTTAGCATTTAACGGAACATTTGCATATTCAAATACATTTCAATCAAAACCAATGTTTTTCACATTAAGTAGTATCAACCCAACAGCCACATATTTCACAATAAACTTTTGAAGTAGTAATTGAAGATTTAGAAATCAACGTTTATTTTTATCTTCCTGTATATCCCTCACATCAGTCTTCATTTACAAGTAGGTACAAAAGGCAGAAATGATTAAAATGCAATGTAAGGAAATATTGTACTCCAAGTAATTTTAGTTTAATTACAATGCCTAAAAAAATTAAGATCAATGTTCCACTATTTACCAAACAGTATCCTCTTTTTATCTGTTACCTAAAAATTTCACAAAAATCTAATTCAATACATGGCAATTTTCATATATTGAGAACAACGCACTGTCATATAGTAACAAAACTCATGCACTACAGAACAAAATGTTTGGGCATGTGACTCAGTGGTGTAGGTTTGTATAGCATGGAAGATCTCTGGGTTCAATCTCTTCTAACAACAACAAAAATGCAGATTAAAAATTCTGAGTCCTATAATTTTGAGGAAATTATCTAGAGTAAAATGAAATTTCATCTACTTTTCAAAACTTGAGTGTATTTTTGTTTTTTAATTTGATAATCATATATATATATATATATATATATATATATATATATATATATATATATGATTATCTTTTCAGGGATGAGCTATCTGAACTATGCTGATACTTAAAAATTTCTTTGTTTCTATCATATCAACTAATAATGCCAAGTAAATTTTAAGTAACTCTTAAAAGAAGGTCATTTTCCCTATGTATACAGAAATTCTCTCTGATGATTCTCACATTCAAAAATATATGGACAGCAACGATGTTGCTGTACTTCTCATGTGTTAACATTTTTCTCAATACTAAACATTTTTCTGATATGTATGACATGCATGTTACAGGGTTTTCTACAGATAGTATATGCATTAGGATTGAATACAGTTTTTTAATAAAGCTCTGACATATTGTTGGCAAAAGTAGGACTTCTCTTCAATTCTAAATCTGTGGAGATTTGTAACATGTGGGCTTTTATTAAAATCATTGTCAATTATTCACATTTGTAGGATTTAATTGCTACTATAATCTTCTTGATGTATTTAAAAGGTTGACGTTTGATTGAAACCAAAAGATTACAATCTAAAGTTTTTTTTTCCAGTATGAATTTTCTGGAGATAAAAATGAATAAATAATTCTTACATTCTTTAGGTTTGCAAATATTCTTTATATTTGTATGGTTTCTCCCCAGTGTGAATTTTCTGGTTCATAATAAGGCTTTGCCTAAAAGTGAAAGCTTTGCCACATTCTCTCCAGTATTAATTCTCTGGTGAATAGTAAGAGTTGAGCTTTCTTTAAAAGCTTTGCCACATTCTTTATATTTGTATGGTTTCTCTTCACTGTGAATTCTCTCGTGCACAATAAGGTGTTGCTAACAATAAAAGCTTTGCCATATTCACTACATTTATATGGGTTCACTTCTGTATAAATTCTATGGTGAACAAAAAGGGTTGAACTTTTATTAAAAGCTTTGCCACATTCTTTACATTTGTATGACTCTTCTCCACTATGAATCCTCTGATGAATAATAAGTTTTTAGCTTCTATTAAGTTTTGCAACATTCTTTAATTTTTATGGTTGCTCAAGAATGTGAATTCTCCGGTGCCCAATAAGGCTTCACCTAAAGGTGAAAGCTTTGCCACATTATTTACAATTGTGTGGCTTCTCTCCAGTATGAATTCTCTGGTGAATCATAAGTTTTGAACTTACATTAAAAGCTTTGCCACATTCTTGACAGAGGTAAGGTTTCTCTCCAGTGTGAATTCTCTGGTGCACAACAAGGTGCTGACTCACAGTAAAAGCTTTGCTACATTCTTCACACTTGTATGGCTTCTCTCCAGTATGAATTCTCTGGTGAATGTTAAGTTTTGACCTTACATTAAAAGATTTACCACATTCATTGCATTTGTAAGGTTTCTCTCCAGTGTGAATTCTCTGGTGCACAACAAGGTGTTGACTAACAGTAAAAGCTTTGCCACATTCTTTACATTTGTATGGCTTCTCTCCAGTATGAATTCTCTGGTGTATAATAAGTTTTGAATTTACATTAAAAGCTTTGCCACATTCTTCACATTTGTATGGCTTCTCTCCAGTGTGAATTTTGTGGTGCACAATAAGGTTTTGCCTAAAAGTAAAAGCTTTACCACATTCATTACATTTGTGTGGCTTCTCTCCAATATGAATTTTCTGGTGATCAGTAAGTTTTGAGGTTCTGTTAAAAGTTTTGCCACATTCTTTACATTTGTATGGCTTCTCTCCAGTGTGAATTCTCTGGTGCACAATCAAGCTTTCTCTACGAGTAAAAGCTTTGACACATTCTTTACATTTGTATGGCTTCTCTCCAGTATGAATTCTCTGGTGAATAATAAGTTTTGAACTTACATTAAAAGCTTTGCCACATTCTTCACATTTGTATGGTTTTTCTCCAGTATGAATTCTCTGGTGCACCACAAGACTTTGCCTAGCCGTAAAACCTTTGGAACATTCTTTACATTTATATGGCTTCTCTCCAATATGAATTCTCTGGTGTTGAGTAAGGCGTGATATTTCATTAAAAGCTTTGCCACATTCTTTGCATTTGTAAGGTTTCTCTTCAGTGTGAATACTCTGGTTCACAATAAGGTCTTCCCTAAAAGTAAAAGCTTGGCCACATTCTTTACATTTGTATGCCATGTCTCCAGTATAAATTCTCTGGTGTTCAGTAATGCTTGGAGTTTTATTCAAAGCTGTTACACATTCCTTACATTTGTAATGCTTTTCTTGAATATGAAAAGTTAGGTGGAAAAATTCAGAGCATGGATTAAGAACTTCTTCAATTTTATCCTTATAAAGCTTTTTAAAATGATCACAAGGATGTTTCCTAGAATTTAAAAGAAGGTGAAATGTTTATGAGTTTCCGAATTTATATTAATTTACACACACACACACACACATATATATATATATATATATATATATTGCCAATTACTTAAGGTAAAGACCTGTCTACAAATCTTGAAATATTTATCATACATGTAGAACTCTCTGCAAGTATCTATATGCATATTTAGATAAAGCAATAGTTGGTAAGTACAAATCTCTCCACATTCATTACAATTCTTTGCATTAACAAAAAGAGTAACTGTTCATTGCAACTTCTTTTGTAAAGTAACAATTAAATTAATCAGTCAGAACTTTTTAAAAAATCTTTTTTCTACAGAAATATTTGTGGATGTTTACCCAATGGTACATTTCAAAGTATTCCAGTAATTCACTGAAGCATATAATAGATGCCAGAGCAAATTTCCCATTCTTTAGAGGAAGGATATCATTCCAAAAATGCTGTGCAGATAATTTAAAAGCCCACAGATTGTCAAAAGTGACTGGCATATGTGCAGTTGTTTCTCCCCAGTTCAGCTGATGCTCTGCATCACCACAATGCCACCAAACAATGATCTGGTAAAAATCTCTGTATGTAACTAGCTCACTGAAATGAGTCACAAGACACTTTGAACTTGTTGGGTGAATATTCCTTAGGATTCACAGATGACTAGGACTAGGACCTCAGAAAAACCTAAGAGCAACAGTATTAAGTTTACTGGGAACATGTGTAGGATCCAGGAAGTCTCTGGGTCTGACACTTGAAAAAATTATCCTGTTATGTATAAGAACAAATCTCATCCTACCACAAACCACAAATGCACAAGTATTCTTGGATTTCATCTCGGAGTCCTGTTGCTGTGGAAGATGAGACAGTGCATGTCAAGTACAGATGCTGGAAGACATCTCTGAAATATGTGTGAAACAAGAAAATCAACAATATGGAAGCCATTATGCAGCAAAGCCTGGTATATTGGCACTCATAATGGCAATTCTGCTTGTTTGAGACTTCCCAATACATATGATACCCCACCTATCTATGTTCAGCCCTGCATTGGAGATGGAATGACTCATTGGAGACACATAGTAACCTAGCATCTCAAGATGGGTGTGTCTTGCTAGGAAGTCAATCAACCTGTCTGCAGCAAGACTCTTCTCATTAAAGTCTTATCCCTAACTTTGATATACTCTCCCTCAATTAAAAAAAAAAAAAAACACACAACTAGCCATTTTCTAGTCATTGTGTTCCAGCTCCTATGTGGACTTGAGAATCTATGAGATGCTCCACCTCTTTCAAAAGTAATTTCTGGCTTGGTATCTTTATTTTTATATGCACTCATGTACATGCCATTAAAAGCTTTAAAAAATAATGATTAATCATGATTTAACCAGTGTTTTCATTTCTTACATTAAAATGTAAATTTCTATTCAAATCATATTTTTAAAGCTGAGAAAACTGGTTGACTATTTAATTTCCCAAAGGCATTTTTAAGATACAGCTTCATAATAGCCTGTAAGCTTTTCACAATTATGTACTTTGATACATCTTCTTAACTCTAAAAATCTTGTTTATTGTGACTGGTTTTACACAAAGTACTGGATAGTGAAAACTGTATAATTACCATTATGTAATTAAAAGTATTATTTTTAAAAAAGTGACTGCCATATATTATATGATAACATAACCTGATGACAGTTTAATTTTCATTATAAATATTGTCATGCATTTGCATTTTTGTTTTGTTCATTAAAAAATTTACTGACATTCTCTCTCTCCAACTGTGTATAGTTTCCATACCTTCTCTGGATCAAATTTTGCAAAAAACATTTTATTTCCTGCTCTTCTGAAAATTCTGAATTTTGCTGAGAAGACATACCTGAAAGAAATTAAAATAATACATTATCCACTTACTACACTATGGTGAATATATTCTGCAAATATATAAAACTCCATCAAATTTAGGGAAATAGCTAGAGAACAGTAAGTACAATGTAAGGTCATTCTTAATCAAGAAACATGTAAAATTTACAACAGTATGCTGACAAAAGTTTGAAAACTTTGAAAATCATCTTGCAATTTCAAAGTGCCACACATGAAGATAAAACTCAAACAGCTAATTTTACCACAAAGATGTCAAATTACAGCATCTTGTTCAAGTTTTTCAGATTTCACATTTGACTCAAAATTTGCAGGAATGGGCTGGGAATATAGCTCAGTTGGTAGAGTGCATGCTAATTAGTTCATTAAAGTGAGTTTGATCCCCATCAACACACCCACACCCACAAATCAATGTTGCAGAAAAGTACTTTAACCATTAAATAATTTATTATGTCTTAGTAGGGAGTGTTACTTAGGATTGAACATAGGAGTGTTTTATCATTAAACTACCTCCACAGACCCTTATATATACTTTTTAAAAAATGTTTTGAGACAGGATGTCACAAAGATGCCGAAGGTCATTTTAAACTTACAATCTTACTGTCACAGTTTCCCAAATGATACAGGCATTTATCACCCTACCTGACCTATTTTTGTTTATTTAGTAACTTCCATACATTATCCAAAATGACTATAATAATCTATTTAAGGAAGATTTCAAATGGAATAAAAGTAATAGCACATGCATAAAAAAAGGAAAAATCAGCTCAAGCAAAGATACAACATAACACTAGCAATTGAAAATTAGAAAACTGACATTTGTTAATTATCTAAGCAATGCCAAAAAAACTTGAAAGATGTTTATTAAACTAATTTGAAAGAGAAGACTGAATGCAATTCAGAAAAAAATTGCAAAAGAAAAAGTAGAACTATACTAGAAATATTCTTTAGGAAACAATATCAGATGAATTAGAAATGTGAAGAGAAAATATATCAAATATTAGAAAATCAATTAAAATATTTAAAGTAAGAAAGTCATAAAGAAAATTTTAAAACTCATAAAAATATATGATGAGACTAAGAAATAGAGAGGTTTTATTTATAAAGATACTTCTATATGGTTAACATTTGATTTCTTAGCAGAAGAATTCCAGACAGAAATTAGAGTATATAGTCATGTGTACTTAAGGGAAAACAAATCAATATAGAATATTATATTCAGCAAGACTATTTTTGAACCTTAAGAAAAATACAGGCTTTCAAGATATACAAATACTATTTTTTTTTTTTTTTTTTTTACTTCTAGACCTGGTCTTAAAAAAAATCAATAAATACTAAATTTAGTCATTCCAATATAATAAATCTGTACAGAAACACAAATCATATAGTAATTGAAAGCTTTTGTGAAAAACCAAAATATTTATAAAAATAAATTCCATTTTACTGTCATTATGGTACATAAAACATTTAGTTTTGCTATGGAATTTGAAAGAATAAAGCATAAAACCTATCATAAATCTATACTAATAGGTAAAACATATAAAAGCAGCTTGACATCAGCTTGACAAGACATGTAAAGACACTGATTATTTTAGAGAATCAAAGTTAGTTCAGTTTAAAAATACAGTGTAAACTAAGTACTTTAATTTTTTGTTGTTATTTTTAGTTTTGTATGACAGTAGAATGATCTTGACATAGCATACATACATTAAGTATAACTACCCATTCTTGTGGTTGTATATGATATGAAGTTACATGTGGAGAGTCACACTGAATGAACACATGTTTAAGTCTTGATGAACAAGGCTTTGACCAACCTCTATTATCTAGTGGCTTCAGCATTGCCCAGCTCAGATATCAAGACATGGCTTCAGAAGTAGGTATATACACTTGAGTTAAGTTACACTCACTTATTCCTTTATAATTCTACCCCTTTGCCCCTTTTTGGGATAGAATGGTGAAGGTGATCCTTCTCTCACTCTCTTGACAGGGTCACAGTGAAGATAAGTGCTGGCAAAGCTGCTCTCCCACTGTCTTGACAGGGTCACAGTAAGGATAAATTCTGGCAAACCCACACTGGTTGGTAGGTAACTGAAACCATGAGACCCTTTTTTATGTAATTGGGACTTTTCATTTTCATGCTCCTGTTCCTGACAGGAGGCATGAGTATGTTAAATGCTAAACCAAATTAAACTTCAGATAGCTAGAACATAACAAGTAGTTCATACCTAGCAGGCTGTTCTACTACCACCCCACAGTATACTGAGGACAAAACTGATAATGGACAACAATCATTCTCCAAAAGGTCATGAGAATTTCAGGCACCACATTGATTATATCAACTAAGAACCCAGGCCCATATTTCTGGCCCCTTAGAAAGCCTAATCATTAGGCTTATTACACAAAGCCCACCATATGTAGTTTCATCCTCAATTAAGGAAAGTTGTGTTATACACTTAGGAAAGTTAAGATATATAAAGATACATTCTTCTCTTTTCTATAAACTTTCTTTTACTTCACATAGGGATTTATGATGAGCATAGTTAATATTGGTATTAAGTGGACTGATGTATAGAACTTACTTTTTACTGAGAGAGATTACAAAGATATAAGAACTAGTGTACCTTGACTAAGAAACAAACTCTTTGAGAAAGCAGCTCAACCAGTTTCATGAGAATAAATGTAGGAATTAATTAAAGTAGCACTATAAGAAATATTTTTAGAAAAATGTTAGAAATATTATTCTATTTAGACTCTTGGGCTTAGAATTCTTAAGTTTTCAGTTGTATGGGTTTCATTAATGCTTTAAGAATGGTTTATAAACTTTAGGATATTTTAAGTATAATACAAGTGGATTTTTTATATGGAAATTTTAGATTAAAAATAAAGTGCAAGTATACTTTAAACTTAAAGGTTAATTAAAGGCTAGGAGACTTAGAGTCTAGTTATGTAGTTTGGCATTACTTAATAAGAAACTAATATATCTTGGGGAAAATACTACATCCTGGAAAAATCTGAAACATGTAAATTAGTGACACATTTTATTGATGATTCTTTACCCTTAACAATTGATTAAACTAAAGGATACATCCTGGATAAATGTAAATTGATGTTACACTTTTCTATGCCCCTAATTATGGTTAAGGAAATGTCACATCTTGGCAAAGTTTTGAAATTGTATAATCAATGATGTATTCTGAATCCATAATGATGATAAAAATTGCAATAAAAGATGACCCAGAGAAAGCTGCATTAGAGCTCTCTCTCTGGAGATTGCTCTAATGGAACGACTCCTATCTCATCTTTTTCGTGGATGCCACTCATCCTTCAGGACTCCCTGGATCCTGCTAGGGCAGGATCCTAGCAATAGAATGTTCCATGGAAATTTCCTTTGTGTATCCCAGTCTCTTGCTCTGCTTTTGAAACCCACTCAATGCATGAGATGAGTGTGGCCTTCCTAGATGTCAATCAACCTGCTTACAGAAAGACATTACAAAGCTAGACTCAACCCCCTGAAACCTGACCTCTTGCCTCATTTGAATGGCTTCTCCCCAATGAAAGTGTTCAGCATGGCTCCTCACTCCTTTTTCCCATAGAACCCTAAAGTCAGAGGAGCCATCACAGGACCCAAAGAATAAGGTATTTTTCTCAATCTCTGTTTGATTATTTCATGCCAATCCAGTTTTCCTGGGATGACCTTAAGTGTTTAGTCATGGGATGTGATAATTACACTGGTTGTGATTCATCTATGGACATCAGAAAGTTACTTTCAATTAATTTTCCATTTTTTAAATACTTTTAGTATAATCCCAATGTAATTACAAAGTAGATATAGAAGATAAAAACAGAAATAGAGAGGAATATAAATATCACCATAAAAGTCTTTGAATCACAAATTAAAACACATTATTAAATAGTAGACAAAAGTATAATGATCAACAAAAACTTCCAAAGTTACTATGGTAGTTTCTTTCTCATCAGGAATTTAAATACAAATGAACTATTATGAAACACTAATCAGAACGCAAACATGATGAGAAAGATTAAATGTAAAAATATGTTAATTATTTCAGATCTAAATATACAGAAGATTCTCTTTAGAACTAATGTCACAAATAGACTAAAACAATAATAGATGATTGGAATATTATATTCAAAATCACAAAGATGGTAATAATTATATAAAAATAATTAGAGAAAATAGAATTTTATATAAAGATAAATGTTGCCATTCTCTGGAATACAACAGTAGTAAATATATGGTTAACTCAAATCATATTTTTCAAATACAAAAAGCAAACATTGAAATAACTCATCATTGAAAGCAAAAAAAGTAATAGCATTCATTCCCAATTAATGCAAAGGAACAAAATAGCATTGGAATAGTACTCAGGAATTAGAACACTTAAACAACTAGTATCAACCAATTAGGGTAAAAGAAGCAATCTTCTCAATAGTATAAGAAATATTGTCTTAAGGAGACCAAGTTAAAAGCACAAAACAGATGATAATAGTTATTAAAAATATTAAAATTGCTTTCTAACATAATGTAATTAATTGGAAATCAAAAGTGGATGTGATAAACAAAAACTCATAAATATGAGGTCAAAGCCAGTTATAGTAATTTAACAAGGCTCTAAGCAAATTAGAAAGAGGCAATCTCAAAATAAATTATAACAAGTGTTGTAGACCAGGGACAGTAGTAAACACCTGTAATCTCAGCTCTGTGATAGTTTGAGAGAGGAAGATTGGGAGTTCAATGGCAGTCTATGCAAACCTGAGGTGCTAAACAACTCAATTAGATAATGTCTCTAAGGAAAATACAAAATAGGGTTTTATCATGTTGTTTTGAGGGCAAGTGACCCTGATGTCAATCTCCAGTTCCCCAAAAATAAGGGCTGTGGGTGTGGCTCAGAGGTTAAGCAAATGATACAAACACACACACACACAAAAAAAAAAAAACCCAAAGCAATCTAAGAATTCTACATAATGCCAACCAAATGCTCACTACTATTTTTGCATAAATAAAAAAAGTTATTTTAAAAATTCTGTGTAGTATCCACGGTACATAAATAAGTAAACATATTAAAAAATTAAAAAGTGTTTCCTCATATAAAAATAATACATACTTGTATGTTAACACAAATTTAGATGACGAAGCTATACATAACAAAATTGAGAGTACATAAATCAGTCCTCACGTTGATGGTCAATTCAAAATATATTTACAGATCTATGCTTATTACAAAAATATTCAATAAAGATAAATGTGGAAAGCCAATCAAATGTTCTTTCACATGAGTATATGAAGGCAATTTTTGAATAGGATATAAAGTTTTGAAACTTAGCCGAGTGTGGTGGCACACACCTGTAATCCAGCAGCTTGGGTAGCTAAGACAGGAAGACCATGAGTTCAAAACCAGCCTCAACAATGGTGAGGCATTAAGCAACTCAGTGGGACCCTGTCTTTAAATAAAATACAAAACAGGGCTGGAGATGTGGTTCAGTGGTAAGAATGTCCCTGAGTTCAATCCTTGGTGCAAAAAAAAATTTTTTTCAAACTTTATAAAGATAAGAAATTATATAGGACCTACAATTATCAGTCTTTAGGATAGTATGCTAAGTGAAATGAGTCATTCACAAAAAGACAAATACCATGTGATTCTACTTATGAGATATCTAATAGAGAAAAACATACAGGCCAAAGAGAATAAAATCACAAATGAAAAGGTGAGAGAAAAATGAGTACTTGTGTGGGGGAGAGATAAATTTTGCTTTTATGTGATTCAAATTTTCTAGGAATATAGTATAAAACAATGTGAATCAACACTATCTAACAGTACATTTAAAATATATAAGACAGTAAGTTATTCTATTTATTTGTTTTTAAGTGTTACCATATATAAAACTCACTGCCTTACATGTGTAACACAAGCCCTGAGCCATTAAGCTATAGCCCCAGCTCTAGAAATATTTCTTTAAACCACTTTATGAGTTATACTTTTATACTCACTAGGAACAGACATTTTGAATCACTGCTATTCATTACATGGCAAAAAAATTCACAGAAAATCTAGGTTAAGCATTCATAAAAAGCTCTGATAAGAAAATCTGAATGAATAAATATTTGAATTATATTACAGAATTTATTCTTTGACTAAAATATTACATTAGTTTAAACTAGAGATATTCAGAAATATGCACAGATTTTTTAGGGAGCCCCCATGATCAACAGATGTCTGAGATTATGTAAATCCTCAGAGGTGTTAGGGAGTATTTTGTTGATTTGAATGTAGGGAGATCACTGGAGAACAACAAGTAGCTTAAGAATTGGGAAGCATGGCAAACATAGGGCAGGATATGTCTTTAATGAATGCAAAAGAAAGAAACCTAAGTTTAGAAACACGATTTCTGTTGGATTTTAGCTTCTTAATATTTTAAAATGAGACTTCCTTGTTGACATTTGGATGTCTTATCTGTATTCTTTGCTTCATGGACTTCTAATAGCATGGATATATGGCTACTGTCACTTTTCTCTGCAAATTCCAAGGTTATTGCTATGGGGAAAATAAATGACTAAGGATGACTTAAAGACAGGAAGACGTCGTGCTTGCTGGAAAATGGAGTGCGGTTCATTTTGTTACATTTTTGGTAACTACTTATGTTTCTTAATGCTTACCTCATTAGGAAACAACAAAGAGGAGGTACCATAGAGGATTCTTGACAATTATTTTTCCAATTTTTATTTTTTATCTATGTATGTATGTATCTATCTATCTATTGAGAGAACCACTAAAATACTTTGGAAACATTTTCAATCTCCAGATTGTCAACACTACTTTGAAAAGATAGGTTAAACAAATTAAGAAATTAAATATTGGCCATGAATTAATAATTCTGAAGGACATTTATGCTCACCCACAAAGACCAGGTTTCTATAGATCTCTAGCATCACATCTCCATATAAAGTCTGCTGAACCGGGTCCAGACATTTCCATTCCTCTTCAGAGAAATCAATGGCCACATCCCTGAATGTCAATAGTTCCTGAAATAAAAAATAAATCAATAAATATCATGTCAACTATAAGATCATTGACAAAGTTTTTCATTTGACAGAAGTTGTGATGAGAGTTAGAAGAGCAGACTCTCAGTGAAGAAGTGGCCTCTGTCATTCAAAAAGCTTCTTTTTTGTGGTGCTGGAGATTGAAGCCAGGGCCTTGTGCATGCAAGACAAGCACACTACAAACTGAGCCCATATTCCCAGCCCTAATAATTAGTTATAAGCAATGAAATTGGTGAATAAATTTGGTATAATAAAACCCAGAGAGCAACACATGTGAAACAAAACACTGAAGCAAAAAGTAATAAAAAATTCCAACATAATCCTAATGGATAAGTAACAGTTGCAATAAGTTACAGAATATTCAGAAGAAGCATCACAAAACAATTCAATGATATTTGAGATATACATTCCAAAATTATAAGTAATAAAAAGACTCATACGACAGTGGTCATTTCTGTGTGTAGAAGACATGAGATCAGTGAGACACAAATTTCCAATGGCCCACATATTTATTTGAATGGTAATCTTTAAAGTTGTCTATATTCTCATTATTTATTTAATCATACCATATAACAAGTATTTTATTAAAAAATATTTTAACTTCTTCAGACCACAACACCACAACTCACTTTCCAAACAATAAAATAAATATTTTAACTAGCAGACTCTTACAAAACACTTAGTACTTGGGCACACTTGAATTATAAGGCACAGAGTTATAAAAAATGAAAAAAGCAAATTAAGTGAATAGATTGTTAACCTTACAGTTCCTGACATATCAGATTGAACATTCCCAGATTTGTAGAACTACTCTTACTCTAAAACTGTATCTGCACATGGCTATTTTTGAAGATGCAAATGAGAAAATACTAAGCCAGAAAAGAAAAAAAAAATTCTAAAATGTACTTACACCACAAAGAACTCCCTGACAGTGGAAAAGTACTCTCTTTTTCAGGGTCTCAATTTTCACTAGTGAATAAACACATACCTAGAGTTAATTTAAGGTTCTGATCTTTGAGGTCTTCTTTCTGGAACAACCATTTATCTATTTATTTATTTGTTTGTTTGTTTGTTTAATTATTTTAAATTAAGAATTTAACCAGGGTAACTCTACTACTGAGTTATATCAGAATATTTGTTTGTTTGTTTTAAATTTTAAGACAGAGACTTATCAAGTTGCTTAGGACCTTTCTAAATCACTGAGACTAGCCTCAAATTTGCCATCCTCCCACATCACTGGGATTACAGGTGTATGTCACCACACTTGACTATGCAACTACTTTTGATATTACATGTGCATATTTGCAAAACAATCAATGTTCCAAAAATAGTTGACCTATAATTCAATTCTGATGCCCTTTAATACAGATAACACAACTTTGGGGTTCACTCCTATAAAATTCACTTTCACAAAGTGCCAGGTGCAAGCCCCAGAATAACATCTGTATTTATGATCAGTTTCCTATAAATTGGGGGGTCTCTATAATTACACACTGAAGTTACATCATCTGATAGAATTACTTCTGAAACAAAAAAGCACATTTTATTTATGTATACCAGATTTTTATGAAATACATAAATCAGGAAGGTGACAATAGAAAACTTGCATAGAACATAAAAACATCAGAAGATGAGGCACTACATAAGCCATTTTAGAAAATAGCTGGCTGAAGATATTATCTCCAATTTTTGTGTCCCACTATAGCAATAAAAAGCCCCCTTTCTCATTATGAGTTAGAAAATCTTCTCTATGTTAAATATGGTGATTCAGATACTCACTCTGCATATTCCCATTTTTTCCATCAAAAATATTCAGTTGAATGCTTTTACATTCAGTGTTCAGAACAAAATATTTGTGACAAAATGGAGCTTAAGTCTTGCCCCTATAAACCATTGAGCCATCTCATTTGAGACAAAACTAACACAAAAATTTTTTTGTTAAAACTCCTAAGTATTGGTTGGCTTCATGGTAAAAGATTCTTTCATTTGAAATTTTGATTTATTTTTGTGATGCTGGGGCATTCTACAACTGAGATGCATCCCTAATACTTGTAATTTATTTTTTTCTTTTGATACAGGTTCTCAATATGTTGCTCCAGTAAGCTAGAGCTACTGAACTTTCTACCTCAACCTTCATGTAGTTGTGATTACTGGCATGTCCTAATATGCCCAGCAAGATATGAATGTTCTACATTTCTTTGATCCATTCCCCTTTCACCTTTTTATTTGCTGTTCTTTCTAAAAACAAGCCCTTGACAGTCTAACATTTGAGATGCATCCATATCTTATATTTGATTATTTCCCAGTACTGCAATATATATTTAAGAAAAAAAGCCACTTATTACCCATATCTGAATTTTTCTAATCTGACAGTCTAGAAATAGCTCCACAATGATGAAAATTATAGCCACCAATAGAATTAAGAACTTAACCATTAATGATGTTCTTTTACAGAATGAATAATTGATCTTAGTTTGAATATAATTTTATTCTTAAATCTGCTTGTATCTTTTCTCTTTGGAAACATTCTTTATCTTTCTAATATTAGTATGAATTACATTTCATAGATAATGAGAATATTAGACTAAAATGAGACATTCTTCTTCCACCATCTTTTTTGCTTAAATATTCAATGACCACCCCAATGTCTTCCAATCTGCATGTAGTGAGTTTTCCCTTGGATACTTCTGAACACACTAGGATTTTTTTCCCTGATTATTTGATATAGATTACTCTCCTTTTAAATTGTGACACTTGATCATCTATCTTTCCTAGATGGGTAAGAGGAAAGAAGATATAGATCATCTTTGCCTTTCTCTTCAGTTGCAGAATCAATGTGGCTGACAAGCAATGTATTTCTGGGCATCTGAACCTAATATTTGAGAAAAATGATATTAATGTTCCAATATATGATCTATTTAGATGAAACATATACAGGATATTTCTGTAGTTCTAGAATAGCCAGCTAGTCCAACAAGGTGCTCATTTCCCCAAACTGCACCAGCCTACTAAAATGCTGAGATTATGGACATACATCTTTACAAGTGGCAGTAGGTATAAGTACTTTTTACAGAGCTTCACATTATAATACTCATTTCCTCTCATGGGAAAGTACACACACACACACACACACAAACAAACAAACACAAACACACACATGCACACACAGGCCCAAATACATATTTTTAAATTCCATCAAAACTCAGATTAAAAAAAATGAATTAAAATGCTGTTATTTGAAATGTACCACAGGGAAACATCTTTCATATAATGAATTAGCTGAGAAAAGATGGCATTTAGGAAAATCATGCTTATCATACATTTGGAAAAATGCACTAAAAATATGGGAAATGATAGAGAAACTAAAAAACCCATGGGCCACAGCTACTTCCATACATGAATTATTTACATCAATCAGAAATCTCATGTCATGACACTATCCTTAACATTCACTCTAAAAGGGTTTGGACAAAAAGGTACAGAGTTAGTTTTAGGCCAGGCTGGGGTCACCAATCTGGCACAGGACAAAAAAGTAGTATCCTGACTATCAATCCCATTATGTGGACTAGAGGTTGTAGAATATTGATCTCTCTCAAATTTGGACTATAGTTAAGAGATTAGAAAGCTGACATCAGCAGAGCCCAGGTATCCACACTCAGTTCTGACTACTATCATCACGCCCCTGTCTTCTGTTTCACAGTGCCCAGTTCTACAGACTTATCATTTCTACAAATTCTCTAGCTCCTAAAGGTCAGAGTGAAAGGGCCTGTGACAGAGCCATCTGGCATCAAAAAACCTGAAAATAAACCCAAAGATTTTCCAGAGAGAAAGGTAAATGTCTCCCAGATTTTGGAACCTATCCTCTGTTCTTTGTTTGTTTACCCTAATCACTTCTGATTGCAAATATATATATATATATATATATATATATATATAAATATATATATATAAATATATATATATATATAAATATATATATAAATATATATATATATAAATATATATATATAAATATATATATATATATATATATATATATATATATTTTTTTTTTTTTAATCTGAATAGGGGGAAAAAACCCACCAACATAATTTGAGCTCAGCCTGCAGGACCCAAGATTTGACAGGATCTTCATTATATTCCTTTTCAGACATAGCTTTCTATGTGCAAGAAGACCTAGATATAAAAGAGGAAATAAGTATTTAATGTTGAATATAATATTATGCCAATTATCATTGACAATAATATCAATGACAGATTAACAATTGCAAATGATATAGTGAGAATTACTAAACTTTTTTGGTTCCATAGTCTCCATACTTTGGTTTCATGAGGTTTGTTTTTTTTTTATTTGATTGGTTCTAGAGATACATTCCAGTGATGCATCACTGAGATATATCCCCAGTTGTTTTTGAAATTTATATCTTCTCAAGTTCTTTCTAACTCACTGAGGCAGGCCCAAAGCTGGTGATCTACTTGCTTTAGTCTCCTGTGTCACCAGAATTACAGGTATGCAACAACACACCTAGTTCATTTTTAGGAATTTTTTAAAGTGCAGATAGATTTTGGAAAAAGTAAAAAATTTCTACAGCACCAAAGTTCAATAGACATAAAATGAAAAATATGTAACTAAACTTTTAGAAGTCATAAATAAAACGAATGAAATAAATCATAATAATTTATAAATAAATTACTATAATGGTTATAATTTGTTATCACAAATAATTTTTAAATGATAATAATTTAAATGTTATTATATAAAAAATTATGATTATATTTTGTAAGAATATTATATTTTTAATCAAATGTATCCAAAATGTTATTGTTCTAATATAGGAACATCAAATACTGTTAGTTAGCTACATTTATTTTTTATTAAACTTTCAAATCTCCTAATACTTCTCAATACATATTGGCCACATTCCAAAAACTCATCACTCACATGTGGCAAATGGTTGCCACATTGCAACTATATATCTGAGGATTCTGATTCCCTGGACTGCATGATATTGAATGACTGAAACCCTCCTTTTCAACCAGAGGTGGGAAAACATGTCTTTCTTACCAATATTCCTCCTTTGAAACAAATGAGAAAGAAGTGATTTTTATTATACACAAGAGAGTGCTATGATATTAGAGTGCCCAAAGGCAGGCCATACTTCCCAACTGCTACCTGGCAAGATCAGTTGATCTTCAGATATTAAATAATGAACAAAGGATAATGAAAACCCAGAGGAAATGGTCCTCATATAATCAAATCTGTCTATACCTTGACACCATAATTTTTTTGTGAAGGAAAATATTATTATCTATCTATCTATCTATCTATCTATCTATCTTGTTTGCCTCTGGGCCTTCACCCTAGTGATCTGGCTATGGTTGTCTGGTTCATTCTTTGTAGTAGAATATGCTGTGAGTTAAGGACGAATAACATTTTTATGTCTACATGCATTTCTGCATAGCTCAAAATCATTTAATAGTAATTTCAACATTAAATAAACAAAAATAAAATCACTTTTACTTGCATGCCTTATTCTATTCAGTTAACTTGAAATCACCATGTATTAATTTTGGCATCCTGTTTGCATTTGATGTATTTGTTGATTAGCTATCAAGTATTACAAACTGCCCCCAAACTGAATCATTAATTCTTAAAATGATAAGTTTAAGAGTAAGCCCTATTTAGACTGGGTTTAGCTGCATTATTCTAATTTCAGCAGAGATCCTTCAAGCATATGTTCTGCTATTTGACATGGTAACATTGTTTTTGGAAGAGAGATGGCTGTCCAATATGGTCTTTTAATTCTCATCCACACGATCTCTTATCCTTCAAAAGCCTAATATGAACTTCTTCACCTTGATATGGTGGGGTGTACAAAGACAAAAACAGAAAGGATTCAAGACCATTCAAGGCCAAGGCATAATACCCATACATTTTCATAATAACTATATTCTACGGGCTGTAGTATATAAACCACTTTTATTTATGTCATGGCAAACACATTCTGCCTGTCATTAAGAACAGCTATAAAAGAACATTGCCAATGGCCTGGATACAAAAAAATAAATAAATAGATAGATAGATAAATGATTAAAAATAATTTTACAATTTATACCTTTTTTTTCTTTCAGATGACATTTGTCTGACTACTACAATTCATAAAATTTTACCAAATCACAGAGGCAAATCACGTTTAGACTCAGAATCTCTACTGCCTGCCTCAAATTATCAAAAAATTTGGTAGGCCACAACAATCATGCAATTTTTCTAGGAATTTAAGAAACTGAAGAATGACATCTCTGCAAAAGAAACATAATTCTTTTTAGCTATATATCCCTTCACTACTTTTTACTATTAAAATATTTTTAAGAAAACACTCAAGTGTTTTGTTTTTGTTTTTGTTTTGTTTTATTGCTTGTTTGTTTAAATACGGAATTATGAGTAAATAGACTCAGGACATATTTAAAAAATGAAGGCTAAATGATTTTTTAAAAAATTTCTCATCATAGCGTAATAGTAAAAATATGCATAACACACAGTATATCTGCATATTCTTTCATTTATTCATTAATTTATTTTTGGTATTTGTAGTCTACTTATGATTTTAATCTAGACTAAACTTAGACCTTTTTATGAAACAGTTTCTTAATATGAAATGAGAATAAGATAGATATAATGAGAAGACATTTTCTCCACCAGTAGTTTGTCTAAACACCTGAGTAAATAAGAAAATAATCCTTTTATTTTCTTCTCAACATGGCAAATCTGTTTTCCATAAACTCCCAACAGAAAGGCTAAAGTGGACAGATCCACATAGCACAATCAGAAACCACACAGAGTTAATGCATTTTCACCTGTGAACCAATGGTTCCAAGTTTTGGCTAAAGTGGACAGTCACCCGAAGGGCTCTTCAATTTCCAAATTTAAAATTGCATTAAAATGATGAAATCTATATCCCTGGAAAGAAACCCAGGCATCAATGTTTTTTTAAAGATCTGAAAATAGCTGGGGTTGTGGCTCAGTGGTAACATGCTTCCCTAGCATACACGAAGCACTGTGTTCATTCCTCAGCACCATGTAAATGTAAAATAAAGATATTGTGTTCACCTAAAACTAAAAAATAAATATTAAAAAAATATTTGAAAATAAATTATCATGTTTTGCAAAACCCAAAACCACTGCTTTACATAAACATCTTATGATAAATGAGTTGCAAAGACACATAAGATATGTTAGCCCCTCAGGCTAACCAAATTTGTCATTTAGGATTTTTTTAACAACTATAAAAAGTACCTGTGATAACTATCTAACAAACAGAAAAATCTTATTTTGAATTAAAGTTCTAGAGATTCTTGTTGATAAGTGATTGGTATTACAGCTTTATGCTTGAGCACATTATGCTTGAGCACATGGCAACAGAAAAGTAAAATAAGCTCCAGGTGTCGAAAATTCATTTCAAGTACATATTGTACAATGAAATAAACAATTCCCACTATGCCTTACCTTGTAAAGCTTTCACTAAATACAACACCTTGAGGACCAAGCATTTAATACATGGACCATTACAGGATATTTATCCAAACCAGAGCACCTGCACTGTATCATTGATATGCTTTGGATAAAATAATCTTTGATAGTCATTTATGGCCATTCAACTCAGTTAAAAATTTTGAGAATACACCAGGCACTGGGCAGAGCTCTAAGTTCCTTGTTCATGAACAACAGACTTGTAAAAAAAATTAATAATTGGAGAAAGTTAAGCAATGTGTTGTGGTGCATGCCATTAATCCTGGCAATGAAGGAGTCTGATACAGCTTGATTGCAAGTTCAATGACAGGCCTGGTAATATAGTAAAATTATACATATATATAGTGTAGGTTCACCCTACACTAAACCCACTTTGTAGCCAAAGGTTGGGACTCCCAGGTTAAACAGTTTGCACACAGGAGCAATTTAAAATTTCAGGTTTCACTTAGTATAGTACTATAGATATGGACGAAAATAGAGCTACAAATCAAACATGGTTGGTGCTAGAAGCTTGAATTTTATATATATATATATATATATAAATTTGCATGGTAAATTGATGCTTGCTTCCATCCCCAGCACTGAGAAAAAGAAATAAATGAATAAAAATTAATGTTTACCAAGTTGTGGCTGAAATGAAAAAACTTATGTCCAAATGTTAGAACATATAATATTAAAATCCAAAGTGAACTAATTTGAGATTTCAACCAAATCACTAATTGTTGCTAGTATTCTGATATACATATTTCACAAACATAATTTTTAAAATTTACATTGAAGTACAATGCACATATAAAAACACACAAAGCATATATGTAAAGGTTCAGAAATTATCCAAAAGTGAACATAGTTTGAATCAGCCTTGCTCAGGACAGACTAAATCATTTTCTCTATCTATGATCCCCTAAAGCATAGAGGTTCTTAACAACTAGCATGGAAAAGCTTCAATATATAAATATAAAATGTATATAAATAAAGTAAACATTAAACCAGTTACCCAGATTCAATATCTGCTTATTACATGCCATTTTTATTTTTTCTACACTTCTAACCATACTGCAAAGTAGGCCAACCCCCTCCCCCCTGCTGTATATTTCTTTTCTGGTGAGGTCATATGTACATGTGTTTAATGTCACAGATATTAATTTACAGTTTTGACAAACAGAATGATAAAAACTTTCATTGCTTTTAAGCACTGAATATTTATATCATTCCAAGACAACTATTTTCTTTTACATGCAAATTTTGTTCCCAGAGGGATGGATATTTAGCCATATTTTTATTTTGCCTGACTTTATGCAATATGATTTTAAATGCTGTACAGTATCTGTGAGAGTCAATAAGCATATGTGTGTCAGTAATGTGTTTCTTTTTATTGATGACTGCTTTGTATTTTAAGGATGTACTACAAATTGTTCACTTCAATATTCAGGAACATTAGAGTTATTTCCTTTTTTGGACCATTAAGACTACTGGGACCATCAATATTCTTAAACAAATAACTATTCCACTCATCTTATTCTTCCCCAGTATTTCAATGACACAGTATTCCACTTTTATTGGTTGCTTTGAAGATTATAATTTTTATCTTGTCATATCTATTTAATTAGGGTCAATATTATATGAGTTTACTAAATATAAAATAAAAACCATATCAGACTATTTATTTTCTTGTATCCTTTTTGCAACTACTATAAATATTTATCTACACATTGCAGATTCCCAAATAACTGTATAATTTTTGTAAAATAATCATATATTATCATAAAACAAAGAGGAAAAAGTAATAATCATAAGATTGCTAATATGCCAGCCATAGTGGTATACACCTATATTTCCAGTAACTTTGGAGGATAAAGCAGGTGGATCAACAAGTACAAATACTTCCTCTGCTACTTAGCAAGGCTCTAAGCCAATCAGCAAAACCTTGTCTCTAATAAAAAAAAAAAATTAAAATGGCTGAGGAAATCAGGATGTGGCTAAGTGCTTAAGTGTCCCTAGATTCAAACAATGGTACTATATAACAAATATGTGTGTTTGTGTGTGTGTGTGCGTGTACACGCACACACACACACAGACACACACACAGACACACACACATATATAAAACTTAGGCAGTGTGGTAAAACTTGATAATGATATAGCATGTAATGAATTTAATAGGTAGTACTGAGAAATTATAATGTTATTAGTGACATTTTTGCTACAATATTAGTAAATATGTTGTTTTGGGTAAATTTTCATTCCTATGTGCCACATAATCATAAGTTAAAATTTTCAATGTCATTATTTATAAGCTTGGAAACCATTTAAAAAACAGGATATATTACTTGTTATATTGATTGTTGTACGTTATACAGGATATTTTGCTCTCAGTTTTTTAAAGTTTCAGAAAGTGAATTAAAGAATGATTTTAATGTCATTGAACACTACAAAATAAGGAGTATAGAGATCCCTTAATACCCCAGGGAGGATTCCAAGACCCATTCCAAATGAAAAACAGTTCTATGTGGACATACTGAATTTAAGTATTGACTCTCAATTTATTATCTAAAAATGAAAATACACTTTAGAGAATATTCAAGCAGAAATTCATAACATTAAACACATTCATCAGAAGCCCATGTTGGCTTTTCCATTTCATCAAATTTTTCCTTTTTTTACACATTTCATTTTTGGTGACCTTAAAAATATCTACTTTTCTAGCTCTGTTATTTCTCATTTGGGGAAAGAACAAAATTAAAAAGCAAGAGACAAAAGGAAGCTACATTGTAAATATCTTACTTTGACCATATTAAAAACATTGGTGGGAATCTCACAAAACTACAATTTAGAAACAAAAAACAAGACCACCAAACAGACACAAATACATCCACTCAGCACAAGAAGTGAAAGAAACATGTACCAGCAAATTCCTTGTTCTCAATTAAGTAGAAGATAGAAGCAACAATGAAATCTGACAATCTTCAAAAATAAAAACATGTCTGATCAGGAAATTTTTCAGAATCAGCCCTATAGTTTTGAACATTCCAAGTAATAAATATATTCAAATATATTTTAGAACAAAATACTTTATAAAGAATAAGTAATGAGAAGTCAATTAAAGAATAGAGAGAATACTTCCTGAAGTCAAACCACATAGGTCACATTCTCAATAAGCAGTAGTTAATAAAATAAAATACTTAAGAATTTGCCTGACCAAGCTGTTGCTATTTGTGACTATACAGTAGGAAGGTTATAATCATATATAATTATAATTATATAACTATAATTTGCAAATATGTACACAACTTAGAAAACCACTATTTATATTTAATACCTACCACATTAGCAGGATTCACTTTGGTCACATATCAATTTAACTTGCAAAAAATCCCTAGAGATTCATATTTCTACTAAAGGCAATAATCACAAATATAGCAGCTTAAAATAATTAAAACTCATTTTTATAATTATGGATGTTTTCATTATCATAACACAGGATTAAAATCAAAGTGTTAGCAAAGCCACACTCCTTTCAGATGCTCTAGAATACAACCATTCTAGCTTTTAGTGGCTACTGGTATATTTTTCTGTGGTTGCAAATGTTTCCCTTCTCCTTGTGGTGATGCAGCCTTCAAAAGCATAAAGATAAACAAACTATCTTTTTATATATAGAACATAGTGTTGTCACAAAAGGTTATGACACTCAAATTGTTTAGAATCTGAAAACCATAGCAAGATAGATGGCAGATCCTTCACTGAGCTTATTCTTATTCTTGCACAGTGTATTTGACAGAATTACACAAAAGAAAATTTCATGCACAGTGGATGAAGAAAGAGAGGGGACACTGAGCCAGCAGAATAAAGCTAGATAGGTTCACATTCCACAAAAGTGAGAGAGATGGATAAAAAAGAGTGGCATTATACACTGTCTCAAAATGAAGAGCAGAGGACAGAACTATGTGCACAGTGCAGGTCTTATTTTTCTTTTTTCTTTGAAGGCTAGAAATTCTCCCAATCCCATGGATTTTTGGATTATTCCAATGAATAATCTATTCACACTTTCTGTCTGTTCTTGATCGGCCTCTAGCAATAAATGTGCATGGTACTTATTTGAAAACTGGGAAGGGCAAAACTACATACATTAGTTATCTCTGTTACTCAAATTTTAAGACATTTTCCTTTATACTTCTATGGGTTTATATATCTGAAGATCATTTTTACATTTTTTTAGGTCAAAGAACACCCAGTCATCAAAACTAAAACATAAAGTGGGAGTAAATACTTGCAGAGTACATATGTAGCAAAAAGTTGATATGACAGAATGAATGACATGGTTATATTTGTGAGGGAAAAAAAGACATACCAAAAAAATTAAAGCAGTGTCAAAAATATTCTAAATGCACTTAACAAAGAAGGAAATATTCAACTGTTACATGAATATACAAAAAGGAGTGTAAATAACTACTAATAAAACAAGTTAATAATAAAGCCAATTCACTATTTGATACTCACCAAGAAGGAAAACATGAATAAAAAGGCAAAAGATCAAATAAGACTAAAATTACAAACATGTTAATTGATTAGAATTGTCATCTTCTGTTTGCCATGCCAAATTTTAGAGCCAGGTTGAAAATTTATTTGGTACTATCTACATAAATGTGGTACTATCTACATAGACATAACTTATAAGTCATCAATTCTACTTTTTCACACCAAAATATTCTTAGAATGTTACAACAGAGAGCTGCACCACTGCTTTCACCACCAAAGTAGACTGCATCTTTCACCATCTTCCACTGTCCATGTCCCTTAAGTCAGGGCCCTACTAATCAAGACTCCCATACACCTATGCCCAGCCACATAACAATGTCAGAGAATAGCATAGAGAATGTGGCATAGTTGAAAATCAAGGATCTGAAGGAGGAGACAGTGGAAGAAAAGGCAAACTGTACAGAGCAGAAAAAAAATGGTTGTGAAAGATTAGGTGAATGGATCTTAGGAGGAAGAAGAAACTGCTGAGGATGAATTAGGTGAGAAAAAAGTGTATCCCAAGAGAGGGAAAACAGGTAATATTGTGACAGAATAATTTTATGCCAGTGGTTTTTATACAAAAATTCCTAAAAACCAAGATGTAGTTGTAAAATGGTTTAATAAAACAAGTATGCCACACACCTGGTTCCCTGCTCATAGAGCTCTACCAGAGATGTAACACTCTTTCTTTTCTCTCAAGCCTTGAAATTTCTCTCTCTCAGATACTGCTCATCAAACATAAATTTGCTGTTGCTACACTTCCTGACCTCTTCTATCTGAGCTCCCTCAGATTTTCTCTAGTAACACATACCTACTTTTTTTTTCTTCAATCTATCCCACCAATCTTTATACCCAGGTAACCTCTCATAACTGAACTCTTAATGCTGCAACCCTGACATTTTGAGCTATACCTCTTTATTCTGACTCCTGGATCACCCTCAAATTTGCTCCACCAACAAAATATCAAGCATGATTGGTGTCTGATTTGGTTTCCTATATAATGAGTTACATATTCTACCCATTTTTGTATGTATGTATGAATAAATAAATAAATAAATGGTCCCACTTCTGTTTTTTGTTTTGTTGTAACAAAGAATAATACTTTAAAATTAGTTAAAACAAAACCTCCAGGGAGACCAGAGGGTATGGTGAAAGCAAGAAGACATGAAACTATTCTCTGTAGCACCACTAATATTCTATTTCTTAATAAAAATAGTAGTTATGTAGTATGTTCCCTTTGTAAAACTTAATTGATCTGTATAAGTTTGATAGTGGTCCAGTATTTGCCTTGTTAAATAAGATCAAATTCATTTCATGAAAGGTGGTAGGAAAGAGCATAAAAAGAGACTTTAAAAGAGTAGTAGAAAATACCTTGGGGTAATGGATAAATTAATTGATTATTAAACTGGTTTTATGAATGTGTTTGTATACCAAAAGATTAATGTATACACCTTAAATATGTACAATAATTAGGGCTAGGGATATAGCTTAGTTCGAAGAGCTCTTGCCTCATATGCACAATGCCCTGGGTTCAATCCCCAGAAGGACAGAAAAAAAAATATGTATAGTAACTATATCAATAAACCTGAAAAAGTTGTCTTAAGTTGAATTTAAAAACAAATCACACTAGGGCTGGTGTTGTGGCTCAGTGGTAGAGCACTTGCCTAGCACATGTAAGGTCCTGGGTTCAATTCTCAGCATCATGTAAAAATAAATAAAATAAAGGTATTGTGTCCAACCAAAACTAAAAAAAAATTAAAAATAATACTATTATTAATTGACAAATATAAAACTACTAATGAAGAATATATATGTATTTATAACTACATCTTCAAAACTCCCTCAATTTGAAGCCTCCAGCAGATCTTAATTCATAATGATAACATTTCATTTTGAGAGTTATGTCTCTTCTGACCTTGGGGAGTCAAAAAGCCTAGACAAGAGGTATGGAATATACATTTTAATCTATGTTTCTTCCCCAAACCAATTAGAGGAGTGGCACTGCCCTCAGAAAGAGAAAGAAGACCAAACATGAAAGGGCCTAAAAGAAGATGATTGTTTCCCACCTGATGCTGGATGCAGATTTTTCCCAGATGCAGATAGCATAAAAAGGAAGAGAGTTTCAGGAGTTGGAGGTCCCATTTCGGTATATCTTTACACAGCCTTGACTTTAGAACTTAAATCCATTAAAGACAAACATCTTATTTTGCAAATTTGCCTTTGATCTAATGCTTAGGCTGTGATATCTGTTTCTTCACTTGATATGAGGTACTGTTAAAGTTTTAGCACTAATCTGATGTACACATGTCTGCATAAATTAACATAATCTCAATAACGCTCCGGAATTAAGTTAGAAGAAAATCTGTACCAATAAGACAACTGCGATTTTTCCAGAGAATTTTATCACAATATGTGACAGAATCCTGGTTTCCACTTAT
Source organism: Marmota monax (assembly GCF_021218885.2). Lineage (NCBI taxonomy): Eukaryota > Metazoa > Chordata > Mammalia > Rodentia > Sciuridae > Marmota > Marmota monax. The sequence continues at coordinate 205,411 of NW_026693898.1, read as the reverse complement.
ATAATTGGTGAATGACTTCTTCTAGATAGAGCTTATTAAGTCATTATTGGGCTGGTTTATCAATTCATTCTGGACTTGTCTAGATTTCTGAGGAGGAAGGTGTTAGCTGATGACTTCTGAACTTCAGAGAGTTAGCTATCATCCTTCACATGTGGCACCTTGATTCTCTGCTTTGATAACTCTCTCTCTAATGTGGGCTCATTATTTTGGACACAGCAGGGTTTGGAAAGCAAAAGCAAAAAAAAAAAAAAAAAAAAGAAGGTCTTTTGAATGTAACAGAGTATGCACTTTCATTGTTTCAGATTCCTATGAGCCATACAAAATAAAGAAATGCCAGGTGTGGTTGTGCACGCCTGTAATCCAAGAGGCTAAGGACACTAAGGCAGAAGGATCTGAGTTAAAAACCGGCCTCAGCAATGCTGAAGCACTAATCAGGAATGTATGTATATTGCTTCAGGTATATATATATATATATATACACATACATACATACATGCACACACACATACATATATATATATATATATATATATATACATATACATACGCACAATATTATGATCTGAATTAATCCATACAATTAACAAATTATAGATTATATATTTTAAAATACTGATTAATAAAATAGTAAGTATAGCCACAGTGACTCCATCTTTATGGTTCCCATGTAAAACTGATATATAAGCTGCTTTTAAGAATTATTTTTAAAAAAAGATATTCTGTGCCTCAAACATCTGAACCCAGGATATAAAACCACAACTGTGCTCTGACCCAGGATGTGGTTGTTTGACTATGCTCTGATAACTTATTTTTTCAGCCCCTATACTCTGCTTGCTTGCAATTTGCAGATCCCATAGAATGTAGTTTTCTTCCTTAAGTATTGGAACCACAAACAGCCTGGTACACTTCTGTCAGAAAGCCATTGGGGCATGAGAGAAGCATCCCTTCGCCAGGTAATAACGCTCTCTAATTTGCTTCAAATTTGGTCTTTGAGTGTTTTCTGAACAGTATCCTTATAACATGTATGTATTAGCTTTGTGTGGACCTTTATTTTTATTTAATATATGTATATGTGGTGCTGAGAATTGAACTCAGTACCTCACACATGCTCAGCAAGAACTAGACATGATGGTGTATATCTATGGTTTTTGTAATTTAGGATGCTGAGGCCAACCAAGACCCCTGGTCATGAGGGTGAATTCTTAATTCCAGCATCTCAGAAGGTAAGGCAGAAAATTCTCAAGTTTAAAGTCAACCCCAGTAATTTAGTAAGTGCTTAAGCAACTTAGCCATTCCCTGTCACAAAAATAAATAATAAACTGTGCATGGTGGTGATGACTATAATTTCAGTGGTTTAGGAGATTGATCCATGAAGATTTCATGTTCAAATCAAGCACCAGCAATTTAGAAAAGATAGAAACAACCTAGTGAGACCCTATCTCAAAATAAAACAAAAAAACCTGGGGATGTGGCTTAGTTGATATGCAGCATAACAGTACCTGGTACAAAAAATAAAACAACAACAACAACAAAAAATGGTTTGAATGTGACTTGGTGGTTAAGTGCTACTGGGTTTAATCCCTGGTACTAATAAAAGTACAAAACCAACTGGGCAACTTAGGCAGAGATAATATTGTGCAATGATAGAACACTTGTAGATTTGAATCCCAGTACTCAGAAAAACAAGAAGAAGAAGAAGAAAATAAAAGTTGTTTTGAATGGAGATAAAGACATACAACCATGGAAAATACATAAGATAATATACCTAGTGTAGGGAGAGAACTAGTAATTTCCTAAAGTCATGTTTACAATAATTTTTTTTAAAAAAATCAATTCCTTAGTTTAGTTGGTAGATACACAGAATTTACAAGTGAGAGTTACTCCTACATATTCAACAAGAAAAAAGTTAAATAAACTGAAAATGACTGAACCTATATAAGAACTGATTTCCATTGGTGAATAACGAATGTGACCTGCAAGAGACAATTCTGAAGCTTTTGATTTTATAACAAAAAAATATAAATTGGGTAAAATTACATCAGGATTTTTTAACCAAGCCAAATGTTTGTTGTGTGTGAGTGATGAATAAAAATGTTAAACACTTCAGTCTGCACACAGTCCCCTATTCTTTTACACAGATTTCTTCAGAAAACCCAAAATACCTGTCAAAGAAGATCAGGAAGAATCCTGAGAATCTTTTCTACATGATGTGAGGTCTTTTTATTTTTCTGGTACTAAGGATATATAACCCACATATGCAGTTTTATATGTTGCATTAAATATCCATTAGGAAAGAAGAAAAATGTGTATTTCAAAAGCCTTTTATAATTTTGTTTTTATCTTTACTTTTCCATAATTGCATGACAGAAGTTCTGAACAGATGCCATGTCTAACGTCTATGGGAGTGTGTACTGAGTAAAATTCCATGGGTATTTTCCTTCTATAGAGCAGTATGAAATATGGAATAAAGGCTATTAAGGGAGTCTCTGGAAGCCCTTCATCTGGCAAGAATCATTTAGTGATATAGGGGTGGAGCCCTCTGAGAAATGGAGGTAGTGTCATAGGAGATCTCTACTTCAAATGTGAATTTATTTATTTATTTTTCAATCAAGACATAAAGTTTTCAGACTTATCATTCAGGACAGCAGACAATGAGTTTATTAGAGTGCTATAATATATAAAAAAGGACACACTCTAAAAGGAGATAGTGGGTCCTTAAATAGAGAAAAAAGACAGCATGCCTCTCCTGCACTCCAGTTTTATTGGGAATCTAAAAAAAGTTTTCAAAGTCCTTCCCAGGTCCACTTTTTGACTTTTGACTGACAGCAGGATAATATCAAGCTCTCAAGTATCCACTGCCATGACAACTTTAGTTTAATTAAGCCCATGCTCACCATTTCTAATGGGATTCTTAAGCATAAAATCTTGCAAATTTTATGGTTAGTAGAAATTATTTTTATTTTCCTCATTTCCAGAATCTGGTCTGTGACAGGATCACAGAAGTCTCCCCTTCAGTACAACTTGGGTTACTCTTATGGACATTATATTGAGACTGAATTTTTCCTCAAGATAATAGATTGTTGAGAAAGAATGTAACATATTTTGTTCACTTAAGCCAGGCAGAACTGCAGGTAAATTGCTTCTTGGAAAAGAAAGTATGGGGTCAGCATGTTAGGTTTATTTTATAGATTTTCTCTTAACCACATGTTCCTATCACTCAAATTTGTCTGTCCCCTATCAATAACTAATAAAAACTTTATTTATTTATTTATTTTGTTTGTTTTTTGTATTGAGACCAGGGTCACTCAACCACTGAGCTACCTCAAAACACCCTTTATATATTTTATTTAGAAACAGAGTCTTGCTAAGATGCTTAGTGGCTCATTGAGTTTCTTTGTGACTTCATAATTTGCTGAGGCTGGATTTGAAATTGTGATCCTCCTTTTTCAGGCTCCCAAGCTGCTGAGAATACAGACATGTGCCACCATGTCAAGCCTACTCATTATCCTGAATATAAGTCAGTTATTTTACCATGTTCTGTGAATAATACAACAATAAAAATGTGTGTGCAGTGTTTTCTATAATATAATGACTCCAATTTCTTTAGATACATACCCAGAATTAATAATACTGGATCATATATAGCATTTTTTAAAATTTTTTTGAAGAATCTTAAAAACATTTTCAAAACCATTTTTTATTAAATTGGTATTTTCAAAAACATTTGAAAGAGTTTCATTATATCTATGCTCATATGCTCTGAATATCTATTATCTTTTAGATTTTTTTACTTCTAAGTATACTTTTTATTTATTTATTTATAGTTGTAAATGAAAACAATATCTTTATTTTATTTATTTATTTTTATGTGGTGCTGGGAATAAAATCCAGTGCCTCACATGTGCTTGGTGAGCACTCTACCACTGAGCCACAACACCAGACCCTAACTTTTAGATATTTATCATAGTATTTCTGACAGCACTGTACAGGCTGCAGGAAATTTACTATCTGACTGATGAATTAAATTTCTGATGAAAGTTTGTTAGATTTCAGGCTGACAAAGCCAGAGGAAGAGGATGTGGTAAATCTTTTCTGGGGTGAAACATGGATCTGTGATATCTGACCCATTTTATGCACTAATGCTGTGAAAGTAGTTCTAAATAATGCAAATTCAGTTGTTTGCAATCAGCCCTTGGAGAACTGCACATGCTTAGTTACCTTTGCTTCTAGAGCTTAGAAGTTTAGCATATATTCCCTGAACAGAAGATGCTAAAGTTAGACACTCAGTTTATGGAAAAACATCTCCTGAAAACATTTGGTAGGCATGGAATTATTACTTGGGTGAGCAAGGGCAGATAAGGGGTCAACTCGTACTTATTCTATCAATAGTTTGCTAAATTTTTCTCTATTAAACCTAGAATTGAAGCTAAAGACAAGTTCACCTTCTAGCAGCAGTAGTTGGCAAAACACTGGCAAATCTCTTCTAGGAATAAACTGACACCTTTGCGATTTAACTGTTCTGCCTTAATTTCAGGTGACAAAACCCATGAAAACACTTACTTGGCCATAGGAGATCACCACATTTTATTTTGATACTTGTATATCACTTCTTTTCTAATCATTGGGTAAAATTAAGATGAAATCACAGAAAAATTTAGTGTCAGGGTATTTATGATTGCCAATCCCCCCTTATTCAAGGTGACACTGACTTTGGAATTTCATACCAAATGTGTGGCACTTTGTTCAACAATTATAGTGCCCAGGTGTACCCCAGCCTTTTCTACTCATTCAAAGGTAGGTATTGTTTTAATTGTCCAATGTATCTAAGTCAACTCATTTATTACTTTGTGAAAGAGAAACCCATAACTTGAGTAGATGTTTATTCAGTGTATCAGAAGATGGAGGAAGGGTCAGAAGCCTCATATTCTGCTATCTTTATGTCATGGTTTGGATGTGAGGTGTCCCCCAAAAGTTCACATGTGATACAATGCAATAAGGTTTGCAGAAAAAAGGATTGGGTTATAGCTTCAACCTAATCAGGGATTAATCCCTGAAGGAATTAACTGAGTGGTTGAGTATGTCTGAAGAAGGTGGTAATTGAGGGTGTGGCTTTGGGATTATATTTGTGTATATCCCAAAATCAGAGAGTCTCTCTCTGCTTCCTGATCACCCTTTTACCTGCTTCCTTCTGCACACTCTTTTGCCTTAATGTTCTACCTCACCTTCATCCCTGAGGAATGGAGCCAGCCTTCTATTGACAAAGACATCTGAAACTGTAAGTCTCAAAATAAACTTATCCCCCTCTACAATTTTTATTATCAGATCATTTAGTCACAGTGGTGAAAAAGTTGATTAAATTAAATTTCAACATCATCTAACTCTAACATATGCTTTTGTGAATTGTATAAACCCAGTACCATAACACATTCTGCACACTAACTTTCAGGAAACTCAGCCCCCAGCCCAGACATCTAATTTTAGATTGTATCATTTTATCCATTTATATCTAAGATCATTTTATTGCTGTTAACAATACAAAAATTTACATGCATATGGATTCATCTTTGTGTTTGGTTTACACTATGACTTTTTGATCTTTATTATTGTATTACAGTTTTATGATATACATCAGTATCACTTAATGATTGTACTACTTCATTTGCTTCTCTAAAGCAGAGGTTTGGGGGATATTTCATATATACTTTTCTTCTGAGATAATTTTATTTATTTATTTATGTATTTTGCTTTAGTCTCTTCTTCCATTAAAAGACAATCATGCTGAAATTATGTTTGAAAATATTATAAGAAACACTGTTGTCTTTACAAGGATGAGTTTTATCTAGAAACATCATGTGTGCAATTGAGTCTTTTATGTGTTTCTGTAAGTTTTTATTTTCTGGTAAATTTATGGTTTACATATTTTCCTGTAAACCATTTTTTCCATGTGTGAAGTAGTACACAAATGTGATATTTATATAATATTCATGTGGTGTTTTGTACTGTTTTTTATGCTAGATATACTGTGACCAAAAATGTATCTGGGCCTTAGAAACCTGCTTTCTCATACACTGTATTTGTCTCTTCTTAAATGTGCGTTATTTTTTTCCTCCACACTCCAGACTTCAACTGTATGGACCAATACTGCTATGTTTATATGTGTCATTATGGTTTATAGGGGCAGTCATTCTATAAGTCAATGTTACTGGTGAGAAAGTATCATGTATCTTCAATAGCCACACAGTTTTCCAAACAGTTAGCAACTTATACTTAATATGTAGTTCATTAGATTTCTTTTATTTTACATTTCATCAATACTGCTAATGTATTTTTATGTATTTGATTTTTTTTTCATTTCTTTACTTTTTGTGGTGTTGGGGAGTGAACCCAGAGCCTAGTGTATGTGAGGCTATAGTTTAGTTGATATAACTCAGTTGTCAACTCAGCTATATCCCCAGCCCATTATTTTATCTTTTATTTCTCAAATTTCATAAGATATTGATTTTTTTAATATTGAACACTTATATATCATCTATATAAAGGTTATTCAAGTTGCTTTCCTCTTCTTCTTTTGGAGTCATTACCTTTTTTTTTTATTAAAAGTTATTAGTTAAGGCTGAGGTGGTAGCTCAGTAGTGGAATTCTTACAGTTCATGGGTGGAGCACTGTGTCCATTTCTCAGCACTCTATATGGATAAATAAATAAAGCAAAGGTCCATCAAAAACTAAAAAAAAATTAAAAAATAATTAGTAATATGTGAGATAATTAGCTTATCTCATCTGTCACTTTGAACTCTTTCATGAAATCATTTGATGAATTGATTATTTAAATGCCCAATGTATGAATTTTTTAACATTTTTTTGGTGTAACTTTGAGTAGAAATAAGTCCCCCCTTGCTGAGTGGATCTAAGAACTGAAAAAATGAGTAACCTTTTATTCAAAACTAGGCCCTGGTCTGAATGTTATTTTGAGATAGTCTCAGTAAATTGTCCAGGTTCTCCTTGAAATTTCAGTCCTTTTGCCATAACTTCTCAAACAGGTGGTATTATGAGCATGTAGCATCACATTTACAGTATAACTTTGTTTTTTATACCAAATATTGAATGTTTTATATTTACATATTTATTACATCTGAATGATTTATTATATGGAATTATGCAAGAGTATAATAACATTTTGGGTTTTTGTTGTTGTTGCTTCCTTTTTTTTTAGAAAAGATGTCATTTTTTCTGTTTCTCAGCATTGGAAATTCTCATTTATAATTATCTAATTGTAAGTGACTTTTTAAAGATTCTATATTTCCACAAATGTATTTATTCATAACATTATGAGGTGTACATTGATTTACTGAAGTATATATATAACACACAGTAATGTATGACATACTGATATTTTGGTCACTGAGGGACACTATGTGTAATGATATCTACAACCTATAGCCTAGACACTGTAGTAATATACAATATAAATGTCAGTACATAGTATGATGTTTGCAAAAATGGCAAAATCACTTTTGAGTGCATTTCTCAGAATGGATGTCTATCATTTAAAGAAGCACCTGTGTACACACACTATATATTACAAGTATAGATGTAATTAATATATGATTATTATATATCAAATTTACCAGAGCTCTTTCAGTTTTTTTTTCTTTTATTAAAGCACCAATATTTGGCATTACTGAAACACTTGGCATTAGTTCATTTTGATAATCTTTAAATTTTGTGGTTTTACTTAGGATTTTCTATACTCCCCTTTTTGTAGAATTTGCTTTTTCCAAACTATGAAAGTTTTGATGATTGGCTAATAAATTTTAGACACTTTTAAAATCTATTTCAATCTGTATGTTGTTTTTTTTTTTTGGAGGGAGGGTGGAGTACCAGGAATTGAACACAGGGGCACTCAACCACTGAGCCAAATCCCCAGTCCTACTATTTTTTTAAATTTTATTTAAAGACAGGGTCTCACTGAGTTGCTTAGTGCTTCATTTTTGCTGAGACTCTTTGAACTCACAATCCTCTTGCCTCAGCCTCCTGACCCTCTGGAATGATAGGTGTGTGCCACCATGCCCATCTCATTAGGATTCATTTCGGGAAAAAAAAAAAAAAAAAACACTTTAACAGTACTAGTTGACGAAGAAAAATTTTAGCTATGACTAGGGAGAATGAAAGGGATAGTCAGAGAAAGAACATGAAGGGGTTCTTGGGACATTATTGTGTTCTGTTTCTTGATAGACAGTAGATACATGGTGCCTTCTCTTTATGGTGATTCAACAACTTATATAATTTTGGTATTTGTCCTCTCATTTTGCTCAAATTATCAAATTTATAAAATAAAAGTTTGGGAAAAAGCAAAATGGAGGAATTTAAAAGGGCATTAGTGTAAAGAGTACAAATATATATGTTAATTTTGTTTATTGTGCTGCTGGTTTAATGGATGGGCACATATATCAAAAGATAAAAGTATATATCTTAAATAGATATAGATTTAATATATGTCAATTAAACCTCCATAAGTTTATAAGAAAGTAGAAGGCATCTAAAGCAGAGTTTAAAAAAGAAACATAGGCTTAAATCAATAAATTAAAGAGAGGACTATGAATATATTAGCTAACCATCAGTCTTAATAGTTTGAAAAAGGCAAATTAAAATAAATAAATAAAGAAGAGTAGAGAGCTAGGCATTATTGTACACACCTGCAATCCCAGCAACTCAGGAGTCTCAGGCAGAAGGATCTCAAGTTCAAAGCAAGCCTCAGCAACTTTTAAAGTGCTAAATAATTCAGAGACCCTGTCTCTAAATAAAATACAAAATAGAGCTGGGGATGTAGCTTAGTATTTTAGTGACCCTGGGTTCAATTCCCAGTAAGAGATAGAGATAGAACATAATCTTAAGCAAAAGAGCAAATTTTATGAATATTAAAAATGAATATATCATAGAATCATGAATGTCAAATATTGGTCCTTTTATATAAGAAATGAAAGTGAGAAAACTCCAGTAAATGTGAGAAGTAAAAATAATGCTAATTATATTATGCACATGTAGGTATATATTTAATGACAATGATGTCTCTCTTAATGATGGTGATATATTCTAGAAAATGGATTATAAAATGATCCTATCATTTTACGAAAATATAGAGTATAATAATAAATATCTAGACGGTATAGACTACTACATAGCTAGGCTATATATGTTATAGCAATTATCATACATGAAGTGTATTACTGAAAACAAAATAATTATGCCACTGTAATTGACGTATGTGACTGTAAATCATGAAGTTGTAACTCTCAGGTTAGATATCATAATAAAATGAATACACTGTGGAACCAAATAAAATAAAATGCTTAATAAATCCCTTGCTATATAGACAATGATAAAAGATAGAGGTTGCAGTGCAGAAAAGAAAAATTATTGTCCTTTTATTCAAAAGAAAGAAAAATAAATCCTGGCATAATGGGATGACTGTGTGGTAACAAAAATACTAATGTACCTTTACTTGTACTACCAAAAACTCATTTTCAGATCCAATAAATATTTAAATATAAAATAAAATATAAAGCATTCAACAGTTGATGTAAGAAAGGGTTGTACAGGGGATATGTGATGGTGCACATCTGAAATATCAGGTACTATGGAGGCTGAAGCAGGATAATCACATTTCTTAAGGCCAGCCCTATCAACTAAGCAAGACTCCATTTCAAAATAAATTTTTTTTTTTAAATAGTATAAAAAATTCAAGTTCTGTATAGATACCACATGCATGTGATATTTTACAGGTAAACATTTAAACAGAAAATATGTAGAATGTGTGAGAATATAAAAATACATAAAAGACTCAATTACAATGCCAGATGTGTAAATTTTTTTTTGGGGGGGGGCAGGGTACCATGGACTGAACTCAGGGGCATTTGGCCACTGAGTCACATTCCCAACCTGATTTTGTATTTTATTTAGAGACAGGGTCTCACTAATTTGCTTAGTGCCTCATTTTTTTTGAGGCTGGCTTTGAACTCATGATCCTTCTGTCTCTGCTTCTCCAGTGACTGGGATTACAGGCGTGAATCTCCATACCCAGGTTGCATGTATAAATAATAAAACTCATCATTACAAATATAATAAATTTCCCAATTGTTCTATAATTTTATTCCATCAATATTATTATGTACATATATGACAGTAAATTTCATCTTTTTGTGTATCTATAAAACAGGAACTTAAAAAATGATAAATAAATAAATGGAAGACAAGAAGATAAAGGGAAATCTTAAAGGTATGAGAAAATGGAAAGTGGAAGTACTGGGGACTTAAGTGGAGTGAATTATATTCTATGTTTGATTATTATGTCAAAATAAATTCCAACATTATGTAACATTATAATGCACTTCTAAAAAAAGTTGAGCATACTTTACTTTTAATGGAAGAAGAAACCACAGTTTAAAGTTCTAAAATTTATGTGCACAATTAAATATATGTGCATTAGGCAAAAAAACTTTGAATTATACCAGCAATAAAGTAACTACCTTTACTTGACAATGAACATTATGAAACTATAATGTCATAATAATGATCAATAAATTAATAAAAATAAAATTTATTCATAAATCCATATGCTTATAAACATTGCCATCATAGTAAAAAGAAAAGTCTATATAAATCAAACATATCAAGACCAGTCTCAGCAACTTTGCCAAAACCTGTCTCAGAATAAAAAAAATATGAGAGATGGAGATCAGTGGTAAAACACCCCCTGGGGATGGGGGGAGAGAAGGAAAGAATGAAGAAAGGAAACAAGTGAGGAAGGGAGAGAGAGAGAGGAAGACAAGCAGGCTAGCTCCAGAAGAATCAAGGTCCCCATACATCACAGTTCCTTTGATGAAGAACAACCATATGTGCAGAGGTCATTCTGAAGATCCTCCCACCTGTAAATTACCTCAAAGTCTGTGAAGATACTGGCCTGCTACAAACACCTGCTCTGATAGGACTTGTGGTGGGTGGTCAAAAAAAAACTTGAGGTTATGGGGGACAAGCTACACTGGTTCCCAACTGACATACTCCCCATTTTGCTGGACAGTTAAGAATTAGGGGTGCTGCCAGGAAAAGGATTTATCCCTGGAGACACAAGTGACTTCCTGATGTCCAAAGCTTCTGTCAGCTCCTGTTCACATCCAGTCCCACAGTTACAACTCTTCCCTCCCCTGGCTTAGGATGCCACTTCACACCCACCATTCCTTGCATTGAGGAGTGAGGCCTGCTTCTTAGAGATCACACGTATCCCTAAGAACAGAGTTCTGTGCTCTGCACAGCAGAGCAGCTTTGGACTCCTGAGAATGAGAAAGAGGCCTAGAACTGGATCCCTAGAATGGTGGGATCCAAAGAAAAGAACTATGGACAGATTGCAGAAGCCCACCCGCTCCTCACTAGCTGAGTATGGGACTGGGCAGTTCATGCCACATGTTCCTGACTGGATAGAGCTTCTGACCATGCTCCCTGAGTTTGAACACAATAAGACTTCTTTCTGAGTGACACTATATTACAGAAATTATAAAGATCAGAATGACAGAATATTGGCAACAGCTTCTTTCTTTTGAGGTCTGGTAATTAAACCTATGAACCTCAGGCTGCAGCTATTTTAAGACATATTTTCCTCACAGCCTAGTTAGAAAGAGATTGCATTCAACCTTGTATTCATTAATGAAAATAATATAAAAATTACTATAAATTTTCTGCTGTCTTGTCTTGTGAGGAGACAGCTTAAGGAGTGTACTGGGAAGGAACTGCCTAAAGCAATAGTAATCTCCAACTAAAGTTATATGTGAGTCACAAGTGCAATTTAAATTTCCTAGTATTTACATTAAAAATTTATGCAGGACACACACAAACATACACACAAACATGAATTCTTTAAATGCTCACTGTATTTAAAGTCTTCAACATAGCTCACAGAAGCCACATTCCAAATGAGAATAGTACAGCTGCATGACCTCACAGAAGTGAGGCCTTATTCCCTCTTTTTTTCACTAGATCTGAGAACACTGTTTCTTGCTAATATTTATTCTCAGAGTCAAAGAGCAAGAGAGACATTGCCCTAATTGAGAATAGGGAACTTCAACCAGGACTGTGCAAAAGCATATTACTTTTTTTCACTGGAGGCTAGCCACAGGTCTATTCCCACATGCCATTTAATTAGAAATTATGACCTTCTTAAACAGCTTTATTTAGATAAAATTTACTTACCCTAAAGTCACCCAAAAAATCATAATTCAATAGTTTTGGTATACTCACAAATATGTTCAAAAATCATGTATCAATTTTAGAATAATTTTATCATTTCACAGAGAAACTCAGTGCCTCTTCATTGTCTTCCCCCTATAACTAAACACTCCAAAGCTAAGCAACTACTCTTAGTTTTTATAGATTTTTCTTGTCTGATATTAATATAATGAATAATGAGATCAGGGTGTGTGCAAAAGACTCATGACCAATGTGTGACAGACTCCAAAAACAAAGTAAAGTCTAGTTCCTACCTCTCACATGCATTCACATGTGACTTAGTTTCAAAAATAGAACTTGGAATAATGAGAAAAAAAATGTTAATATGTTTCCACACTGGGGACATTAGTCCACCAACTGGTAGCTGGAAGGAGAGGGAGCCCAATGTTCTTGAAGGCATCAAAGTAATTTTTGTATCATTGAGTCAGGCAAAAGAAGGAAAAAAAAAAAAAACAGGTGTGAAATTAAATTCCTCTTAATATTTTTAATTATTTTTAAATTTTTTCATGTACTAAAGGTCATTATTTTGCCAGTATTTTTATTGGTGTATTAAATTTGCACATAATGGTGAGATTCACTATTACATTTTTATATGCACACAATATAACAATATAATGACCAATATTAAAGTTTTTAACAAAATGTAGTAGATTTTCTTGATTAAATATTTATTCATGTGTTGTAAATGTCTGGAAATATTTCCAGAGACTTATTTATTAAATTTGATAAAACTTTATTTTCTTTGTTTATAATTTGTTGTTTAGGGGGTTGAACCCATGATTTCAACCATACTAGCCAAGCATTCCATCACTGAGCTGCACCAGAGATTTTTTTTTTTAATTTTTAGTTGTAGAAGGACACAATAACTTTATTTTTTTTTAATTTATGTGGTGCTGAGGATGGAACCTAATGCCCCCTGTATGCAAGGCAAGTGCTCTTCCACTGAACCACAACCTCAGCCCCTGCTCCAGATATTTTATAAGACTGTTTTTGCTTTAGTTCAAAATAATTTTCTCAGTTTTACTACCATCTGAACAGGAAGATACTAAAACTTTGATGCCAAAAATCTCTTTAGGAACTACACAGTTTAAATTTTTGCTTTCTTAATAACTTTTAAATTACTTTTGTGATTCTCAAGTGATAATGAAACATTTGTCAGTATCCTGTGAATAAGCCATACAATTATTTACATGCATTAGAGCCTTGAATATCCTAATGCTACTTGTGTCATAGTTAATTTGTTTTATTTTAAAATATGTAATAGAAACCTATATATTTATTAAATGGGTGGAATTGCTGTAATCATTGAAAAATAAACCTACAATAAACTGGAAAAAATTTTGGATATTATAAGAGGCTGATAATAGTTTGGAAACTCAACTTTTATGATTCACTATAAAGTTAATTTAGTAGATCAAATTGAGAAAATAAAAAGAAACATCCAATATAATTTTGATACAGTTGTAGTAGACTTAGAATATCTAGGAGTCTGTTTTTCCTTTTTTTTCATATAATTCTATGTACTAGTTTTGAGTAACATCAATTTAAATTTAAAAATTATTCTAACAAAGTGAAACACTTAATGAATAGTCTATACTGATATGAGTTTTGTTTTCTTTTCTCATGCTTTAGTATTTATCTTTTAAAAATATAAATACCAGGTATAATACAAATATTATGTAGTGACCTTTTTTCCCCCACACTATGCAATGTAAACATTTTTAAATCATCCTTTCTATTTATGAAACTTTTAATGTTTTCGAATTTTTACCTTCTGGGTTATTAATTTTACCTGTATACTATTATCAAACATTTTCTTTAAATTTTCCATGTATATTCATGTGTGTTCATGCACACACATGTTCTTGCACACATTAGAGATAGTATGAAAAGTAACACTGTCAGGAACTCAAACCCTCATTTCAATGACTTCTTAGAGGTGACTGCCTATGAATTTTACTGGAAATACCACATCATTTTTTATGAAATTAATTCTGTATCCTGTGAATAAGCCACACAATTATTTACATGTGTTAGAGCCTTGAAAATTCTAATGCTACTTGTGCCATAATTAAGCACAAGATAAATTTATACTTTGAAGTGTGGCTTATATCACCCTGTCTGTGGTACTTTATTATGGAAATTTGAGCAAATGTATTATGCCCCAACTACAATCTTGTAACTAGCTAGAAGATCCAAACCATGAATTGTAAGGCAAAATATAAACTAAAAACTATCTTCTGGTGTTCAAAAGTCTAATAAAAAAGAGAAAATGGACCCCCCCAAACCATTATATATAAGGAAATATAGAAGTACAATTTATAGAAAGTATTTTTATGTGTGTGTGTATGTATGTATGTGTGTGTGTGTGTGTGTATATATATATATATATATATATATATATATATATATATATAAAATATGTATATGTATTAAACTCAGGAACTTTTGGATACAAGGGAAGGATTCTGCTGCTGATCCACATCTCCAGCCCTATGTATACTTTTAAAACATTTATAATATTACCCAATTTGAAGCCCAGAATTTACTTTAAATCTTACATATTTGTCCACTGATTAAAATAACAATAGTAGAAGATCAGAAGAGTAGAGGAATCAGATGGGGGATAAATGAGGGGAGAGTAAAAAAAGTGCTAAGAAAGATAAATGATTAAATTATGTTAAACATATGTAGATATAGTGTTTATTATATTTGATTATTATCTATAGTTACAATGCATCAATATAATTCTTAAATAATTACACAGTGAAAAAAATCAAGGGCACACATTGAATTTTGTGCTTATACAGAATAAGTTCTAAATTAACTTTATTATTTGTTTAATTGAATGTATTAACAAAGCTTTGTAGTTGTCACCAAAATGTGACTCAAATAATTGGTACATTATTATATTCTGTTGAGCAATCATGGTAATGACATTACTAGAAACAGGGAGAACAAAAAAATGTATGTTTATTTTGACATAGTTCTATATATATATATATATATATATATATATATATATATATATATATGGCTTATTTTGACATAGTTATATAAGAAACTTATATATATAAAATTTTATATATATATATATATATATATATATATATATATATATATATATATATATATATATAAAATTTGTCTGCTTCCAGAGTCCAAACCACAAACCAGAGGACATACTTAGGATTCTAATTAACTTTCAATTCACTCATGTCTTGCCATATTTCCAGGCAAATGACATCTCCTTTTGGTTTTGTCACTCACCTCTCAGATCAGTTCTTTCTTCACTGCCTCATTTTGGTGTTATGGGGAGATCAGAATCACTGACTAGCTCTGTCCCCATATCCTCTGAAATTAAGTTTATATTTCCTTTGAGTTTTGCAATATTATTTCCTACATTTATGTCATTTATCCATTTTGAGCTTCTGTAAATGGTATGGAATGGGTTTCCAAATTAATTATTTGCATGTAGATATCTAATACTCCAGCACCACTTGTTTAAAAGCTATTCAGTCAAGGTAATTTGCAAAAAGGTAAATTTATAGACTCTCAGCTTTATTCTATCATTCCAGATTTCTATCCTTCTGCCCATACTCTATTGATTATTGATAATTTATAGTAAGTTTGGAATATAGAAGAAGCATGAGTCCGCCAAAATTTTTTGTTTGTTTTATTGGTTTTGGGTTTGTTTGTTTGTGTGTTTGTTTTCCTTCAAGATTGTTTTGGCCATTTTGGGGCCCTTATGATTCCATCTGAATTTTAGAATTTGACTGTCAATTTCCATAAAGAAACAATCTGAGATCCTGACAGCACTGGCATTTTATGTCAATATGGACATGTTTGGCATCTTAACAATATTTGACATTGCAATCAATAAACTTGAGATTTATCACATTTGTTATTCAGTTCTTTATGTTTTGAAAAAAAAGGTTTATAATTTTCATTGTGCAAATTTTTCACTTGTTTCACTAAATTTGCTCTAAAACATTTTATTATATTTTTAAATGGACCTCTCTCTATGTTGCACAGGCTAGTATTAAACAAGTGGGCTCAAGAGATTCCCCCAAATTAATCTCTAAAGTAGCTAAGACTATAGCATGCACTACAATGGGCAGGTAATCTTTTATTGTTTTGATGTTATTGTAAATAAAATTATTTCAGAAAACACTTGGACACTCTTGCAAGAAATATAAACTAGTACTGAAACCATGAAAAACAATATGATGATTTTTAAACAATTAAAACTAGAAATACCATATGACTCAGATATTTTTCTGAGGATATGCCTGTATTATAGAGGTCCTTAAGAAATCAGAGTTAATAGAATCCATAAATGTATATGGCATAGACAAGGGGATGTAATAGATCAATTCACAAGATCATGACATGAACAGTTCCCCAAATTGTTGCCTATAGGATGAAAAAACAGGGAAACTCATAACAGTCCAAGCCAAGAAATTGGAAGCCTCATAAATCAAGGAAGTCAACGAAGCAGCGACATTCCAAGAGAGAAGACTTGAGAGAACACTGCAGAGGCAATGGTGCAAGTCCATATTCAAAGGCTGAAGAACCTGATGTCAGATGTCCACAGGTGACAACACCAGAGTAAAAATAACTCATTTAAAAAGACTGGAGCACAAGCCAGTGACAGCTTTCCCTTCTTCATTTATTCAAATGCAATCTACTGAATGGTCCTATGTACATTCATGACACCTCATCTCCACTACTTTCTGACTCAACTTTCTGGAAACACACTCAGAAAAACCCAGAGGTATTCTGTGTTAATTTTCTAGAAATACTACAATCTGCTCAGATTGATGACCCAAAATAACCATTACAATAATGAAAGATAATGAAATCCACCTTTAGGAATATCTGCACTCCCAAATAAACTGCAACACTATCCACAACAGTCATTTTATAAAAACAACAGAAATGTCCTCCCCAAAAAAATAAACTTAGGGCAGAAGCTGTGGCCCAGTGGTAAAGTGCTAATTTTACACATGTGAGGCACTGGGTTAGATGCTCAGCACTGCAGAAAAGATAAATAAAATAAAAAGATATTGTGTCCCTCTGGATTATTTTTTTTTTAAACCCTGAATAAAAAAAAAAAAAAAATGAGTGTGTACGTGTGTGTGTGTGTGTGTATAGATAGATATAAATATATATCAAATATAATGTATAAATAATATATATCAAATATAATTACACAAATATATTTATATGTGTTTATATATATCAACATGTTTTTTATATGTTCATATACATAAATATATAAATATTTGTATACATAAATACAAATATATAAAGAGACAGGTATAACTTCTTGTTTTTTTTTTTTTTTTTAATTCTCTTGAGACAGCATCTTTTTAAAAAAAAATTCTCTTGAGACAGGATCTTTTACACTCAAGAGTGTGTCACTAAGATGCTGAGGCTGGCCACAACAACAGGATTTTCAAAGAATGCTGTAGGTGGAAGTTGTGGCAATTTTTTCAAGGCCACCCTCAGTAAATTAGCAAGATGCTGTATTAAAAATGAATAGTAACAATTACTGAGGATATACCTCAGTTAAAATAAAACCCTGAATTCAAACTCCATTTTCTCCCCACCATTTGAAATAATATGGATGAAGCTAGAGAACTTCATGCTAAGTCAAACTATCGAGACACAGAAGAAACACATTATATACTCTGTGTGTGAAACTCCTCAACCCCCCAAAAAAAACATAAGATGAATGCATACAAAAACAATGGTTTGTATTAAAGGAGTATAGTTAACAGTCCTATATCACATTCTGAAAAACCCAAAGACAGTAGAATTTTAGTGCCTTTAATACAGAATGAAGTAATTATATGAGATGATGAATTTTATTAACATGTCAAGTATGCATATTAGTGGGATTCAGTGCAATATTTTCATATATACATTTACAGCTATAATAATATCCATATACCCTTATTCCATCCTTGATGCCCCAGCACCCTCACTAGCTATATTAATCTATAATTCTATTTTTACAGAATGTTATTTTAGTTATCATGTATAAGAGAAGTAATAGTTTTCTGATCTTTCTTCACTTAGCATCACATCATCCAATTCCATCTTTTTTCCTGCCGGATTTTATTTTTATCCATGTCTGGGTAATAATTCATTAGGAATACATAATACACTTTCTGATAGATATATTAAGTTGTTCAGCTCTATCACTGATCTCTCTCTCTCTCTCTCTCTGTCTCTCTCTCTCTCTCTCTCTCTCTCTCTCTCTCTCTCTCTCAAAATTTCTACCCCTTCCAAAAAGAAAAGAAAAGAAAAAGAAAAAGAAAAAGAAACCACAGCAACAATATAGGAAACTGCTCTTTGGCCTAATTTTATCAGACTGAAAAGAAGCAATTTAAAGGATTTTTAAAAAGTATTTTTTTTACTTTAAATTTATTAGTAAACAAGATATCAATATGATAATTCTCTTTGTACCTGACACACAAAAAACTAATTTTGGAGTGTTCAGTACATTTTACTACATTACACAGAAATACTGCTCTGTTACAAACAATGAAATAAAACAACAGTGTAATAGGGAATGTATGATTCATATACTTTCTACACATGTATATTTTTAGAGTTACAATTATTTGGCTCAATACTCCCAATTTTACATCATCCAAAATTATATCTATAATTGAAACCTTGAGTAATTTGTATGTGTGTGCATGTTTGCATGCACAAGAAACAGAGAAAGACACCATTGTGATTTCTACAACCAACTAGGCAAGGAGTTCTGCCCATGTTAATCCCCAGATTACCACTGACACACACATTTCTCTTCAAAGATGGTACATATTGAGCAGAGTTGGTATGGACTTTAGTGGTAGAAAAGAGGTGATGTGAAAAGAGCATAATGTTTGTGGGTATGTGGATGATGTCTGAGAGTTAAGATATTTGACCATGATCCTCTTTTTAAAAATGTATCCACTGCATTGGTTACATTCTTATGTGTCTTCTACAATTCTACAATTAATCCTCAGGGACTCTATTTTTCATACCCTGGTAGTTTAGCACTGATTTTTTAGAGTTCTCTTTCTTATACTTTGAAATACCTTGTTGTCCTTTCTCACAGCCCTTGTACCTATGTCTCTTTCAAACAATACTGTAATATCTAAGGAAACTTTAAATGCTGAATAATTGGCAGGTGAATTAATAGTTGGTGTTCTACTTCCTAAGATGTAGACAGCCATATCCTCTCTCTGTGAATTCTATCTTCTCCCACAAAAATAGGAAAAGTACTACACATTTGCAACCCTAAATTTTATCCTGATCCAACAGTAATATTTTGAAAGTCAAGAATGCAAACTCTGCTAGGGTTTGTGGCACACATATGTAATCTCAATTACTTGGGTGCCTGAGTCTAGTGTATTGCAACTTGAGTCCACTCTCAATAACTAAGCAAGATGATTCTCCAAAAATAAAATAAAAAGGGATGGTAATATAGCTCACTGGTAAAACATACTTAGGTCAAATCCTCAATAATACAGAGATAAAACACAATTTCTGTCTTTTTCTATGGAGTAAAGACCTCAAAAAAAAAAAAAGAGAGAGAGAGAGACTTAGGGATGTTACTGAATCTTCTAGAAGCAAGCCATGGGTTCTAATTTCCAACTTTTCACAACTTTCTCAAAATTATCCTAAGTATTTTGTTTTTGATATGATTGTCACTAGACTTATTTTTAATTTCAAATATGAATATATATTTTCTTATGTATATAAATAACTGATTGATCTTGAATCTTGTTACTTTTCTGAGTTTGTAGCTACTAATAGTTCTTCCTACTCTCAAATTATCCACTTCAAAGTACTTCTACCACCCCATACCTAATTTAAGAAAATGACACAATTGAGATAGTAAAAGATAAAAGCAAGTTTTAATATCCCTTACTTTGACAAAGACAAAAATATTGGTGATATCCTCAGCAAACTGTAGTCGCTATTTGTCAGAATCCAAGACAACAAGCTGCCACTAACACACATTCCCAGGCACAAAAGATAGACATACTAACCAGCAAAAATTTCTGCTCTCAATGTAGTAGGAGATAGAATCAAGAAAGTAACAAATCAACCTCAAAAACTAAAAGAATTATTATCAAGGCATTTATGTCTGCATCAAACCTCCTCTTATATAGGTCAAGGTTGTTCAATACAATAAAAAATAAGTCATGTTTACCTTTAGAATATTTCTTAAGTTATAATTCATAAGAGGTCATTTAAGCAAAGAGGGAAAAGTTCTCCAGGGCATAACACATAGTTTTCATTCCAAAAAAGCTTAGTACTTCAGATTTAAAAAGTTTTATGACCAAGCTATTGCTGTTTCTGACCAAAAGTAGCAATTTTAATTGTATTTTGTAAAAGGTTTGCATAGCTTTGAAAACTACTACTTAGGTTTAACATCTATCTACCACATTAGTATTTGGTAACATGGTTAATTTAAATAGCAGAAAAAATAATTTTACTTTACAACTTGTAAAAAAATATCAAAAATGTAATTGCTTAAAATAATATGAATTTATTATTTGACAGCTATAAATATTTTCTGTATCTTAACAATTAAATACTGTCACTGTGTCACCAGAGCAACACTCCTTCCAGAAGTTATAGAATAAAACTATTGTAGATTATAGTGACCCTGGGAATTGTTCTGCTTGTTGTCATAAAAGATTTCCTTCTTTTTGTTCTGAAGTAGTCCTAAAAAATAACACAAGAGTACATTATGGCACACAACAGCTACCCTCAAACCTCACACAGTCTTGGCCCCTAGCACTGGAGTTGGCAGATACCCAGTGAGCTTCTCCTTGCTCACAGTAATTGCCAGAATTTCAGAAAATGCAGCTCCAAGGAAAATGAAAAGAAGAAAGGCAGGGCACCCTGGTCCTGCAAACTGAAGCAGTTCAGGAGACTGAACCACAAAACTGTGAGATGAGGAGAGAGTTGCTTAGAACATTACCTTCAAAATACTTAGAAAATTCAGAAATCACCAAACCTAAATATGCTCATTGGACACAGCCAAACTCAGAAGCAAAGCAGACGATAAAGCCACATTCATATAGCAGGTATGAGCTATGCATTTAATTTATTTCTGGGAAACTTTCTCAGGTGCATGTAGAATAGATCACCTCAACTACTATCATTTTTATTCTCTGTGTATTCCCCTGCTAATCCCATCACTATGTGTGTGGGCTCTAGTATTTAACTAAAATTACTGGGGCTTCATACGCACTTCAGATATTTGATTCAGTTACTTCATCCTTTTCAAGATTTCACCCTGTAAATTTCTTGGGCTTTGCCTCTATGAATCCTAATTTTGTGCCAGTCATGATAGCACATGCCTGTAATCCCAGCAATTTAGGAGGCTGAGACATGAGGATTATGAGTTTAAAGCCAGCCTCTGCAATGGTAAGGCACTAAGCAACTCAGTGAGAGCCTTCTCTAAATGAAATACAAAATAGAGCTGTGGATGTGGCTCAGTAGTCGAGTACCCCTGATTTCAATCCCCAGTACCAAAAAGAAAAAAAAATCCTACTTGTGTCATTTTAAGTCAGTGTGATTTCAATGTCTAAAAGTAAATTTAGAGTTGGAGATATACTTAGTTAACTTTTCTAATAAAGTGCTTATAGTGCATAATATATGAAGTACTATACATTTCTTTGGGGAAAAAATAGATGCCCCAACTGAGTACAACAAAGATGAGAATTTTCAAAAAAGATTCCAAAAAAGAGAAAATATTCAAATGACAAATAAATATATAAATGAATAAATATATGAATATAAAGCTATATTATATAAAGAACTTAAAATTAAAGCCAACAGAGACTACTTTACACTCACCAGAATTGTAGAAAAAAATTACTCAGTCAAAAAAAAAGACTAATGGTCACAGAGATGTTAAGTGACAGAAATTGGCAAGTCTGCAATCTATTCAATGAAATAATATCAGAAAAATTTCCATACATGAAGAATGAATTGGAAATCCGAATCCAAGAAGCCTACAGGATGCCAAATGTATAAAATCACAACACATCCACACCAATGCACATTATAATGAAAATGCCCAACATACAGAATAAGGAGAGAATTTTAAAAGCCACAAGAGAAAGGAATCAGATTACATAAAAGGGAAAACCAA
Source organism: Marmota monax (assembly GCF_021218885.2). Taxonomy (NCBI): domain Eukaryota; kingdom Metazoa; phylum Chordata; class Mammalia; order Rodentia; family Sciuridae; genus Marmota; species Marmota monax. Next base: position 182,961 of record NW_026693898.1, on the reverse strand, counting down.
TTAGGATAATGGCAGATTTTTCAACACAGACCCTGAAGGCTAGAAAATCCTGGAACAACATATATCAAGCTTTGAAAGATAATGGGTGCCAATCAAGAATCTTGTATCCATCAAAATTAACTTTAGATTTGAAGATGAAATAAAAAGATTCCATGATAAACAAAAGTTAAAAGAATTTATAGCTAGAAAACCAGAACTACAAAACATCCTTGGCAAAATATTTCATGAAGAGGAAATGAAAAACAATAAAAATCAGCAGAGGGAAGTAGTACACGAAAGGAAAAACTAATCAAATAGGAAAGCCAACTCAAGAAAAATAACAAAAATAAATATGGCTGGAAATACAAACCATGTCTCAATAGTAACCCTAAATGTTAATGGCATAAACTCACCAATCAAAAGACATAGGCCAGCAGATTGGATTAAAAAAGACCCAACAATATGCTGCCTACAGGAGACTCATTTGACAGGAAAAGACACACACAGACTGAAGGTGAAAGGTTGGGAAAAATCACACCACTCACATGGACTGTGGAAGCAAGCAGGGGTTTCCTTTCTCATATCAAACAAAGTAGACTTCAAGCCAAGGTTAATCAAAAAGGATAAAGATGGACATTACATACTGCTCAAGGAAACCATACAAAAACAAGACATAGCAATCATAAATATATATGCCCCAAACAATGGTACAGCTATGTTCATCAAAAAAACTCTTCTCAAGTTCAAGAGTAAAATTGACCACAACACAATAATATTGGGTGACTTTAACACAAATCTCTCACCACTGGTTAGATCTTCCAAACAAAAGTTGAATAAAGAAACTATGGAGCTCAATAACACAATCAATAACTTAGACTTAAGTGACATATATAGAATATTTCAACCTGAATCAAGTGGATAAACTTTCTTCTCAGCAGCACATTGATCCTTCTCTAAAATAGACCATATACTATGCCACAAAGCAACTCTTAGCAAATACAAAAAACTAGAGATACTACCATGCATTTAATCAGATCAAAATTGAATGAAATTGGAAATCAATGACAAAATAAAAAATAAAAATTTCTCCATCACCTGGAGACTAAACAATATGCTACCAAATGAACAATGGGTCACAGAAGACATCAAGGAGAAGATTAAAAAATTCTTAGAGGTAAATGAAAACACAGGCAGAACATATTGAAATCTCTGGGACACTATGAAAGCAGTACTAAGAGGAAAATTTGTTGCATAGAGTTCATTCCTTAAAAGAAAAAGTCAACAAGTAAATGACTTCACACTACATCTCAAAGCCCTAGAAAAAGAACAAGCCAGCAGCAAAAGCAGTAGAAGGCAAGAAATATTTAAAATTAGAGGTGAAATCAATGAAATCAAAAAACAAAAGAAACAATTAAAAAAACTGACAAAAAGTTGAAAAAATAAATAAAATTAACAGACCATTAGCCATGCTAAGGAAGAGAAGGAGAGAGAGAACTCAATTTACCAACATACGTGATGAAAAAGGTAATATCACAAAAGATACTATAAAATACAGAAGATAATTAGAACTTATTTTGAAATCTTATACTCCAATAAAACAGAAGACATTAAAGGCATCAACAAATTTCTTAAGTCATACAATATGCCCAAATTGAGTAAGGAGGACATACACAATTTAAACAGCAAATATCAAGGAAGGAAACAGAAGAAGCCATCAAAAGCTTGCAAACCAAGAAAAGCCCAGTACCGGATGGATACACAGCCAAGTTCTTCAAGACCTTTAAGAAGAACTAATACCAATACTCTTCAATTTATTTCAGGAAATAGAAAAAGAGGCGATAATTCCCAACTCATTCTACGAGGCCAATATCACCCTGATCCCAAATCCAGGAAAGACACATCAAAGAAAAAAATTTCAGACCAATAAGTCTAATGAATACAAATGCAAAAATTCTGAATAAAATTCTGTCAAATCGAATACAAAAACATATCAAAAAGGTTGTGCACCATGATCAGGTAGGATTCATCCCACTTGATGCAAGTTTGGTTCAACACACAAAAATCAATAAATGTAATTAATCACATGAGTAGACTTAAAGATAAGAATCATAGCATCATCTCAATAGACACAGATAAAGCATTTGACAAAGATCAATACCCCTTTATGTTCAAAACACTAGAAATACCAGGGATAACATGAACATATCTCAACAATATAAAGGCTATCTATGCTAAGCCTCAGGCCAACATCATCCTAAATGGAGAAAAATTGAAGACATTCTCTCTAAGAACTAGAATAAGAAAGAGATACCCTCTTTCACCACTTCTATTCAAAATAGGTTGAAACACTGACCAGAGCAATTAGAGAGATGAAAGAAATCAAAGGGGCATGTATAGAAAAAGAACTTAAATTAGCACTATTTGCTGATGATATGATTCTATACCTAGAAGATCAAAAAAACTCCACCAGAAAACTTCTAAAACTAGTAAATGAATTCAGCAGAGTAGCAGAATATAAAATAAACACACATAAATCAAAGGCATTTCTGTATATCAGTGAAAAAAACCTCTGAGAAGGAAATGAAAAAAACTACCCCAACACAATCACCTAAAAAAAAAAAAAAAGATACTTAGGAATCAACAAAAGAGATGAAAGATCTATACAATGAAAACAACAGAACCCTAAAGAGAGAAATCAAAGAATACCTTAGAAAATAGAAAGTTCCACCTTGTTCCTGGATAGGCAGACTTAATATTATCAAAGTGACCATACTTCCAAAAGCACTATACAGATTTAATGCAATTCCAATCAAAATCACAATGGCATGCCTCATAGAAATAGAAAAAGCAATCATGAAATTCATCTGGAAAAATAAGAGACCCAGAATAGCTACAGCAATCCTTAGCAGAAAGAGTAAAGCAGGTGGCATCCCTATTCCAGATGTTAAACGATACTACACAGCAATAGTAACAAAACAGTATGGTATTGGCACCAAAAAAGACTGGTAGACCAATGGTACAGTATAGAGGACACAGAGAATAATGCACAAAATTATAATTATCTTATATTAGACAAAGGTGTCAAAAACATGCACTGGAGAAAAGATAGCATCTTCAACAAATGGTGCTGGGAAAACTGGAAATTCATATGCAACAAAATGAAATTAAACTCATATCTCTCACCATGCACAAAACTTAACTCAAAATGAATCAAGAACCTATGAATTACACCAGAGACTCTGTGTCTAACAGAAGAAAAAGTAGGCCCTAATCTTCATTATGTGGGATTAGACACCAACTTCCTTAATAAGACTCTATAGCACAAGAATTAAAACCAAGAATCAATAAATGGGATGGAATCAAACTAAAAAGTTTCTTCTTGGAAAGAAAAAACAATCTGTGAGGTAAACAGAGAGTTTACATCCTAGAAGATTTTTACCCCTTACACGTCAGATAGAGCACTAATCTCTAGGGTATATAAAAAAACTAAAAAGCTAGGCACCAAAAATAAAACCAAATAACCCTATCGACAAACGGGCCAAGGACCTGAACAGACACTTCTCAGAAAAGGATACACAATCAATCAACAAACATATGAAAAAATGCTCATCGTCTCTATCAATCAGAGAAATGCAAATCAAAACTACTCTAAGATATCATCTCACTCCAGTCAGAATGGTAGCTATTATAAAGACAAACAACAATAACTGTTGGAGAGGATGTGGGGAAAAACGTACACTCAATATACTGCTGGTGGGACTGCAAATTGGTACAACCAATATGGAAAGCAGTATGGATATTCCTTGGAAATCTGGGAATGGAACCACCATTTGACCCAGCTATCCCTCTCCTCATTCTATACCCAAAGGACTTAAAAACAGCATACTACAGAGACACAGCCACATCAATGTTTATAGCAGCACAGTTCACAATAGCTAAACTGCGGAGCCAACCTAGATGCCCTTCAGTGGATGAATGGATCAAAAAAAATGTGGCATATATACATAATGGAATATTACTCAGCAATAAAAGAGAATAAAACCATAGCATTTGCAGGTAAATGAATGGCACTGGAGAAGATAATGCTAAGTGAAGTCAGTCTATCCCAAAGAAACAAATGCTGAATGTCTTCTCTGATATAAGGAGGCTGACTCACAGTGGGGTAGGGAGGGGGAGCATAGAAGGAATAGATGAATTCTAGATAGAGCAGAGGGGTGAGAGGGTAAGGGAGGGGGCAGGAGATTAGCAAGGATGGTGGAATGTGGTAGACATCATTATCCAAAGTACATGTATGAAGACACAAATTGGGTGTCAAATTACTTTATATACAGAGATATGAATAATTGTGGTATATATGTGTAATAAGAATTGAAATGCAAAAAAAAATAAAGTGAGTGTATGAAGACACAAATTGGCATGAACATACTTTATATAAAAAGATATGAAAAATTGTGCTCTAATGTGTAATTAGAATTGTAATGCATTCTACTGCCATGTATTTAAAAAAAATAAAATCAATTAAATTAATTAATTAATTAATCAAATAAATAAATAGCATGCCACAGGAAAAATCACGAATGTCAATGTAGGTACTTTTAAAAAGCAAATGAAATTGAAAGAGTACTAGAATATTTAACAATTAAAAATCATGTCGATTATACACTATATAACGGCACATGTATGTATATATTCAAGGATGTTCCACTTGATGGGAATACATTTTAGAAAGTATATTTTATATAAAGATGATTCCGCCATTTTTCAAATAACTCAGTATAATGACAAGAATCTAGACTCACCATTACACTCACACTACTATACACCCAGACTACTATACTAATACAAACTACTGCATACCCAGGATATTTGCTATAGGCATTGGTGTACATAAAGTCTACCACTGAACAAAACACCATGATGACACCAACAACAGATGCTGTGATTTTAGACAGTTAACCCTCAAAATACACAGACTGTGAAACTCACAACAAAATTCTTAATGAGTCCTAGAGACTGCAATGCAGGGAAGAAAGATAGCATTCTATCCAAAGAAAGATGTTGGGATAAAGGGACATCTCTGTGACATTAAAAATGCAATGGTACCCTTTACTTATCACATAACACCTTATTTTCACATACTAAATCCTTAATATAAAAAATATTAATAAATAATACTAAAATACAAAATAAAATATAAAGCATTAAAAAATTAGTTCCAAGGCAGCCTCAGAAATGATGAGGCCCTAAGCTATTCAGTGAGACCCTCTCTCTAAATAAAATACAAAAAATAGCTGTTAAGTGGCTCAATGGCTAAACACCCCTGGATTTAATCCCTGACCCCTTCCATAATGGTATTGTACCCATCATTTACATCACATAACAATTCATTTTCATATAGTAAATACTGAATGTATAAATTATGAATAAGTAATACTAAAGTATGAAAGAAAACATAAAGCGTTCAAAAGTTAATGTAAGAAAGAGGAAAAGGGATTAGGTGCTTGTGGTTGTGCACACCTGAATATTCAGTACTCCAGGGGTGAGGAAAAAGAATCTTAATTGGGAGGGTGATCCCAGCAAATGAGCAAAACCTTTTCTCAAAATAAAATTTTAAAAAGGATTAAAAAATGGTGAGCATATAGCTCAGTAACAAGACATACTGGTTTCAGTCCCTAGTATCACAAAAGGGAAAAAGAACAACAACAACAACAACAAAAATTAGACAGTTATTTCTTTTTAAAGTTACATAAAATATTTCTAAGTTCATAATTTTATAGTATTAAAATTCTGCACATCAAATATCATTAAGGGGTGCAAGGTGAAATGACAGGGTGAAAGAAACTAATTTCTCATATAAAATTAAACAACCTGCGTGTGTATGTGGGGGGGTGGAGATTGCAAAGCAATTGAAAAAAACTTGAGCAGTCAATTTATATGAGACATCTAAGTGTTCAGAGATCATAAAAAAACTTGAAATTCGGTAAAATAAAATAAAATCACATGATATACACCAAATTAAAGACTATTGATGAACATATGGAATGAAATAATTATCATGAAGAAAAGATGGAGTTTGAGTTGTTGCTATCCATATGTGCAAGCTTTTTTTCTACTGAAGATACCTGATACACCCCAACAGAAACAGACTAAAATTATAGCATACACACACACACACACACACACACACAGCAGTATTACTTTAAAGAGCTGAAAGCTAACATCTTGATTAAAGAGTATGTACATTTAGAAAGAGATAAATAATAAACTGTGGTAAATAATGGTTTCTACAAAATGACACATTTTTATCATATTAAATTAAGTGAAATAGTATAAAACACCATGTAGGGCTTGGGTTATGGCTCAGTGGCATAGCACTTGCCTTACACATGTGAAGCACAGGGTTCGATCCACAAGAATACCACGTAAGTATGTGTGTGTGTGACATGAATGTTGTATTTCATAGGAAAACATATTTAAATAGGAAATACGTGGAATTTGAGAACATAAAAATACATAGAAGCACATAAAACACTCAGTTAAACACCCTATGTGTATATGAAAAAACTAATCGTTATAAAGATGACCATTTCCCCCAAGTTAGTCTATAATAATAGCCCACCAAAATTTTAACATGCTTTACTTTTAACTAAAGTAGACACCAAAACAAAAATTTCTGAAATTCTACTGGAAGGTTACTTATATGTAAAAATTAGCCATAGACTCTGATAATAAGAGAAAAAGCACCAGTACTCATTACCTGACACTAATATATATATTATAAAAGTATAACACTGCAATATTTAAAAACCAAGGAAGTACAATACAGAAAATTCCATAGATAAATCTCTATAAATGTACAAATCATTGTTAAGTGCAGTAAAAGGGTTCATAGAAATGCAAGCATATCAAGAAAAATATTTGAAATGAGTGAATGGTAAAACCCAAAATAAAGATAGATTTTAGAACTGGAGGCACAGATCACTGCCAGGACTTGTGCACAGATTATGTGTGGTAGTAGGGTTATATCCTGGCACCCCCAAAAAACAGATGTTAAGAGGGATGATTTTCAAAATGTAGCAGAATAGGAGGTTCCTGACTCTCCCTCCATTCATGGATACACGAAATAAATACTTATTTCTGTTTTAAATCACTCTTAAATAAATTGAGAAACTTGTGTACATTGGACAACTGAGAAAATATCTACCATCAGATGAGTAGAAAAAGTTGGTGGACACTTGAGCATTGGTTCTGCCTTAAGCAATGTGCCATACAATTGGGACAGAATGCCCAAATCCACTGTCACTCTGAATAGAGGAAGCCTAATTGGGATCATGAATATAGCATATGTTATGCTAAATTTCTCATAGTTTGGATTTTAATTTATCTGGTGCATAGAGAGGAAGGGACTAGATATATACAAGTATCAAGACATGAGAGGAAAAAATAGTATTTTTCTGTGGCCATGAAAGATCCATGGACTTTATTTCCCAGGACCAGGGCAGAGGAGGAGTAAAATTCCAAGGGCCCCAGTTCATCCCTGGAAGGGATTTACCAGCATACTCTGCAAAATGCTTTTGCTCGCAGCATAGCTTCTATCCTGCCAGTACCAAAAAAAATTATTAGGAGAAACACAATCCACAACTGGCAGCCCAAGTGGGAGTTCAGTACTGCCTGAGCCCTCTCTCCCAGCTCACCTCAGTGATAACTCCAGACCTAACCAATTCTTCCCATAGAATTTTGCTCATGAACTGAGAAAGTTAAAAAGTTTAAATTTTCTATCCAATGCACTACATCTTTAACCTCTAAGTTTTTGGAGCAATGGCAACTGTGCATGTGAAAAATCTCTTTGGATCACAAAAGAAGAGCTTCACATTGATGTGTGAGTACTTCCTTGGGCTACAATTCCCATCAGAAGTGAAGACAATGGGTAAAAATAAAAGATTCTTATTTCTAGAAAAGTTTACACCACCTACTTCCAGTGAGTATAAGGCAACCTGAATGCTAACAAACTTGCATCAAGAATTTAGTTCATCATCCAAGTTTAAGGCATTCTGAAGTCTGAGCACGTCTGTTAGAATAACTACTATCAGGGCTGTGGTAGAGCCCTTGCCTAGAAGGCATGCAGCACTGAGTTCAATGCTCAGCATCACATAAAAACAAAATAAAGGTTCTGTGTACAACTACAACTAAAAAATAAATGTTAAAGAAAAACAAGAGTGGTTTCTACTGAAAAGATGAAAGATAACTAGTACTCCAATTAGATGGATATGAAAGAAACACTTTCACACTGAAGTAAAATATAAATTTAATAACAGCCATTTTTTAAGTACCATGAGAGCTTTTTAAAAGCTAACACACACACACAAAAAAAAACTACAAAGCACAGATGAAAGGAATTAAAGATAGAGTGAATGAGAAAAAAAAAAAAGCTAACACAGTAAAAATAATTCTGGATATATTTCCAATGGAACTGGAATCAATATATTAAATAATGGCTACATTTTCATCTTCATTGTAGCGGTATTCACAGAAGCCAAAAAAAAAATATTGATGTACATTTTTAGATTAAGGATACACCAGGAGATTCAGGAGATTCCTTCTAGCTGCAGGGTACTCAGCTGCTCTCTTAAGAAATGGCACTCTCATTCATTTCTCCCCCTTGTATTATTTTCCCCTTTCCCCTCACTTCCTCTTGTATGTAATTTTGTATAACCCTGAGGGTCTCCTTCCATTTCCATGCAATGACAGTAGAGGGGGTAGAGAGAGAAGAGGGGAGGGGAGGGGAGGGGAGGGGGGATAGTAGAGGATAGGAAAGGCAGCAGAATACAACAGACACTAGTATGGCAATATGTAAATCAATGGATGTGTAACTGATGTGATTCTGCAATCTGTATACGGGGTAAAAATGGGAGTTCATAACCCACTTGAATCAAAGTGTGAAATATGATATATCAAGAACTATGTAATGATTTGAACAACCAACAATAAAAAAATTTAAAAAAAAAGAAATGGCACTCTCTAAACTTAGACTGCTCTCTAACAGGATAGGACCCAGGTACTAAGTCTGGCCTTGAACTCATGCCTTAGAGACTTTACATGTGCCAGGTGTGGGATCCTCATGTGAGGCTGTTTTGAAACACAGGACCAGCAAAATATAAGAGAGGGTATGAGATCCCTATGACATAAAGTCCACAAGGTGGACTCTCAGCCCAAAGATATTCTGAAAAGGTTTTTGGCTTGGGAGAGACAAAGAAAGAACACACATAAACACAATTTCACAAAGCTCAAGTGATTCTCCTCTACTTATTCTCACATGAAATGTAAAGAAACAGAAAAAAAAAAAAAAAAACTTTTGCTTTTTATTTTTCTGTAGTATTTTGGGGATTTAGCACAGGGGCATGTTAAATCCGAGCTATATCCCTAGCCCTTATTTTAAAATTGTGAGATAGGTCTTCCTAACTTGTCCACAGTCTACATAAATTCTTAAGGTTGACCATGAAATTGCAATCTTCTGCCTTATCCACCTGAATCTCTGGGAGTACAGGCATGTGCCACTGCACCCAGACAGAAAACAAATCACTTAGCAACGTCCATCCAGTTCTTGGTAAAACAATTTAAAAATACTGTGCCCATTTGAAATATAGCATGAGAAACAAATAGTTGAGAAGAGTTGAGAGGGGACACTGTCATTAGGAATGTGAACAGGGAGCTGGCATTTTAAAAATTTACTGACAGATATATAATGGTTTAGGCTGATAGATGGGGTTCTAAATTTGACATTTTGCTTTCCTTACATTTTGAATATTTAGGGGGATCCATGCAAGATGGCATACACCTGTAATCCCAGCAACTCTGGAGACTGAGTAACAAGTTCAAGGCCAGACTCAGCATCTGTCTCAAAATCAAAAGTACCTGGGATGTAACTCAGTGATATAGGGCCTCTGGACTTAATCCAGAGTACCACCACCCTAACAATAAAAAAGAAAGAATAGCAAGTTTAAGGGGAGGGAATACCTGAGACTCCTAAAGACCACAGCCCCCCTCATGCAAGAAAACACATGGAGTTGTGATTCTGATAATTCTCCTCACCCCAACACACAATCTGGGAAAGAGCTGGAATGCTACAACTTCAGATAGTACTTCAGGTAGGGACTGAAGATACTCTGTAGGAATAGGACAAGACTCCCAGAGTCCCTATCACTGACACATGCCCAAATTGACCGGCCAATAAGAACTCAGGGCTAACCTGACCCAGATGAGGACCAAGGCCTGCAGACTCTAGAGAATACACTAAAAATTCCAGTCCACAATTGCCAGTTCCCACTATAGTCCAGCCAATTTCAAGCAGCCCCACCCCCTGAAAGTCTTAGGATGCCAGAGCATAATAATCACTTACTAGTTTTTGAGGGGCCCATTGTTCTTGCAGTAAATCTTTCAGCACCTGCACAGCAGAGAAAATAAGATCGTCTGAACATAAAAGAGAGAGCTTAGAGAGGGAATTATATATGTATGTATGGTATATGTAGATATTATGTATAGTATATGCATATATAATATAGAGGGAACCAATGCTTGCAGGCTCTAGAAACAAAAGCCACACCAGATAGTCAAAGTCTGCCTCTCATCACTGGCCATGTGCTGGATTTGACCTAAGAACACCTGAGTGGACAGGGTTTATATCCTCACCCTCTCAGACTGAGCCTAGTGAGTCTTCTGTTTGAGTGACAGGAGATGGCATAAAATGATGAAAAGGATGAGGTCAAAATGACAGGTTCTTGGTTGCAGCTTTTTTTTTAATATTTTTATTTCAGTTGCTGAAAATTAATATCCAGAGCCTCTGGCTGTAGCTAATTTAAGGCAAGGTTTCCTTGTAGAAGTGAGAACCAGCCCACCCAAGAGGACATTTGCATTTAACCTTGCACATAAGGCCTTTTTAATCTGTGGATTATATATGTCTGTATATTATTTATGAATGGAAATAATAAAATAACAATAATGTAAAAATTTATTTAACTTTCCTGCTTTCTCCTCTTCTGAAAAAAGAGATTGAAAATTGACTGGGAAGCAATCCCCTAAGGCAGTGATGTGCAATGGTAAGAATATGTGAAACACAAATAGAGTCATTTTTTTAGTATTCACATAAATAAATAGTAGAAATTGATTTTAATAACATAACCCAATATATTAATTATGGGAATATTACAATTATGTGACCAATAAAATATTACCAAAAAAAGTATATGCATTGTTTGAACTGTACCCTCAAAACTGATGTCAAGAATCTAGAATATCTCAGTTCACAGAACCACATTCCAGAGTTCAGAGCTATGGTTTATTCCTCTGACCTCAAGGAGATGAAGGTCCTCACTGCTCCTTTTGTATGTAGAAGTGAGGGGTTCAATTTCTTACCATTTCTTTTCAAGTCCAAAAAATAGGAGAGACACTGCCCTGGGTGACAGCAGGAAGATCTAACCAGAAAGTTTCCAGACTTTTTCCTACCAAATGCTGGTCATGGACCCTTTCATTACAGATATCAGATAGAAGCAAAAAAAAAAAGATGAAGTTGCAGAAAGTGGTGCCCATGTCTTCAAATCTAACAACAGCTTTGAGTCTGTTATTTAAATGCATTGAAGGTAAACTCCTTATTTTGCAATTGGCCTTAGACCTAATGACCAGTCTATGACTTTTTTCTCTTCCATGATTAAAGCCCCTTTAATTAGTAAGCAGGTATCACCAAGTATAATGTCACATGCCTAAAACTCCAGTGGCTCCAGAGGCTGAGGCAGGAGAAACACGACTTCAAAGTAATCCTCAGCAACACAGTGAGGCAAGGCCCTAAACAACTTAGTTGAGACCCTGTCTCTAAACAAAATACAAAAAATTGTTGACAATGTAACTGAGTTGTAAAGCACTCCTGGGTTTATTCCCTGATACCATAAATAAATAAATAACAAAAAATAAATTTTATTTAATTTAAAAGCCAAAATACCTCTACCACACCACACAACTCATACAAAATTTTCTTATTATTTTAGGACTTTGTTAGTGAAAAATATTTAAAACAGTAAGGGACTTCTTTGTCTCTGTGTGTGTGTGTGTGTGTGTGTATAAAACTATGCATTATATATGTATGTATGGTATATGTAGATATTATGTATAGTATATGCATATATAATACAATATGTGTACATGTATACTATAGTATAGGTAACATGTATTATATATGTATACTATATAATATAAATATATATTTGTGTATATAATAGCATGTGTATACTATAGTATATATAGTAAACATATATAATACATAGTATATATGCATATACTATACATAGGATATATGTACAAAGCACAAACACACACACATATAAATATTTATATAGACACATAGTATATATGTATATATACTATGTATTATACATATTTTTTATGCCTCTAAGTAGAGAACTCTTATTGGGAACATCGAGAAAAAGGAAGGCAAAAAGTAATATGCAACTAGTCACACCATCTTGAATCACCAGAGAATGAAATCTAGAATTTAGACATGGTGGACTCAACTTTTTATATATGTGCATGTGGATGACCTGGGGGCCTACAGTTGAAAAGGTTATTGCAATATTTTGAAAGAAAATATATGTGAGTGGCAGATAATAGTTAAACAATTAGTATTTGCATGGTGTCTTCCAGGTGCTTTGTCAGCTGTGGGCTACAGCACAGACATGTATTTGTAGGCTCCATGAAGAACATTGTTCATCTGTGTCCTCTAAAGTTATTCCCATTGTAAAGATAAGAAGCACAGGATTCTTCTGGACATTAAATGGCAACTCAGTAGCACACACAGAACTATCTTAAGACAGAACAGTATGAAATTCCTTCAAAGCTCCACAAATGTTGGTTTGCTCCTGATAGAAAAGATGTCAGTCTGGAGAAATATTATTTTCTTCCTCATTTTGTGCCTCAAGAACATATCCCAGGAGAAACACACTGATTTATCTTCTTTCATGTTAAAGGAACTCTTGAGAAGCAACAGCTATTAACCCAGATTCTTTATATATATATATATATAAACCCAGGGCCTCACACATGCTGGATGAACACTCTACCACTGAGCCACAACTCCAGCCCTCAACCCAGATTCTTGATGGGGGCAAATACTTGAAGATTACAAGGTGCAAAAAAGCATATCATGGGCCCAAATTCTAAGTATGACTCAAGGAAGAAAATAATCTAAAGAGCTTATAAGATACTGAAAAAAAAATTATGTAACTATTTCTAAAAATAAAGATATCTTTTTGTTGCTATCTCCACAATATATCACTCAGTAAGTAAAAAATTATGTCTTAATATTTCTAAGATTGCCCAAATTGTATACTATATGATTGTGTATTAAACTCCACAACCCAGATAATAAAATTTGATTCACTGTCAAAAATAGTCAAAAAAAAAAAAAAAACCTTCAAAGAAGTAGAGTGGATATTTCAGTGGATGTGTCCTTCAACAATTTACTTACCAAATGTTTTGGGGGAAATATTCATTTTTCTGCATCCATAGGAAAGAGAGAGTTTTTTTTCTTATTTATTTTTTGTGTTAGAATTTAAAAAAAAAAACAAAAACCTAAAACTTCATTTGAAATAACCTCTAAAATAAAACAGACAAGAAATCTACAATATGTATACAGGGGAAGTAAAAAAGGCAAATAAAAATTTTAATAATTAAAAGTAAATACACTTTTTCCATAAACTCAAACTTCATCTGCCTCTTAGGATCTATTTTCTTATCTTTGAAGAAAGAAATCACAAAAGAAATGTGGGCAAAAAACAAACTGCCAATTTATACAAGAGATATCCAAGTACTGAGTAATCATAAAGAAATCTTTAAAAATTAGAGAAGTATAAAATGAAATGATGAAAGTAGGAAAAAATCATTCTCATAAACTAAGAAGGAGTTTAGGTTATTATTATCTATTGTTGGAAACTCTTTGGCTAATGAAGATACATAATACTCCCTGCCAGAAACAGAGACATACTGAAATTACTGTAAATCTAACCATGAAAACACATAGGAATACAGCAGTACTTATCCAAACATGTAAAACGCAGGGTGATGGTTCAAGAGAATGTACCTTATTGGCTCCAAAACAGACTGGTAGACAAATGGTACAGAATAGAGGACACAGAGACTAACCCACAAAATTACAATTATCTTATATTAGACAAAGGTGCCAAAAACATGCATTAGAGATAAGGCAGCCTCTTCAACAAATGGTGCTGGAATAACTGGAAATCCATATACAACAAAGTAAAATTAAATCCCTATCTCTTACCATGCACAAAACTCAACTCAAAATGGATCAAGGAATTAAGAATACAACCAGAGACCCTGTGTCTAACAGAAGAAAAAGTAGGCTCTAATCTCCATCACATGGGATTAGGCCTCAACTTCCTAAATAAGACCCCTTTGGCACAATAATTAAAATCAAGAATTAATAAATGAGATGGACTCAAACTAAAAAAATTCTTCCAGGCAAAAGAAATAATCTGTGAGGTAAACAGAGAGCCTACATCTTGGGAGCAAACTTTTACCCCTCACACATCAGATAGAGCATTAATCTCTAGGGTATATAAAGAACACAAAAAGCTAAATATCAATGGAGAAAATAACCCCATCAATACATGGGCCAAGGACCCGAACAGATACTTCTGAGATGATAATATACAATCAATCAACAAATATAGAAAAAAGTGTTCATTATTGCTAGCAATTAGAGAAATGCAAATCAAAACTACTCTAAGACTTCATCTCCTTCCAGTCAGAATGGCAGCTATTATGAAGACAAACAACAATCAGTGTTGGTGAGGGTGTGAAGAAAAGGGTACACTCATAAACTTCTGATGGGACTGCAAACTGGTGCAGCCAATATGGAAAGCAGTATGGAGATTTTTTGAAAAATTGGGAATGGCACCACCATTTGACCTACCTGTGCCTCTCCTCGGCTATACCCAAAGGACCTAAAAACAGCATACTACAGAAACACAGCCACAATGTTTACAGCAGCACAATTCACAGTAGCTAAACTGTGGAACCAACCTAGATGCCCTTCAACAGATGAATAGATAAAATTAAAAATGTGGCTTATATACACAATGAAATATTACTCAGCAATAAAAAAATAAAATTATGACATTTGCAGGTAAATGGATGAAGTTAGAGAAGATAATGCTAAGTGAAGTTAGCTCATCCCAAATAACCAAATGCCAAATGCTTTCTTTGATATAAGAAGGCTGATTCATAGTGGAATAGGGAGAGGGAGCATGGGAGGAATAGATAAACTCTAGATAGGGCAGAGGGGTGGGAGGAGAAGGGAGGAGGGATGGGGTTAGAAATAATGGTGGAACATAATAATCATTATTATCCAAAGTACATGTATGAAGAAAAAAAAATGGTGTGAATATACGTTGTATACAACCATAGATATGAAAAATTATGCTCTACATGTGTAAAAAAATCATAATGCATTCTGCTTTCATATATAAATTTTAAAAAAATTAAAAAGGAATGTACCTTTTGGAAATGAGACATAATAAACTGTGGGAAAAATGGTCACCAGGGACCAGGAACATTTTTGGTCACAGAATAGCCAGTTTAATATATATATATGAAATATACACGGGAAACACCATATGCATATGGCGTATATATATATATATATATATATACACACACACACACACACACACACACATATATATATATATATATATATTTATATATAGGTGCCATATGCATATGGTGTTTCCCATGTACCAGGTTTAAATATATATGAGAAAATAAAATTATAAGAAGCACATAAAAGACTCAAGTAGCCCATGTGTAGATGATAAAACTCATTACAAAAATGATAATTTTCCCCCAAATTAACTTACAATTTTTCTAATCAAAATTTCTATGTAAATAAATGAACAAATCACAGTGAATTTTACGTTTATGTGTATCCATAAAGCAATAATTTTAAACCTATAAATAAATAGAAGAAAGGGAAAAATAGAAGGAGAGGGAAAAGGGAAGTACTAGGTACTTAAGTGGAGCAATTATATTCCATGCTTGTACAATTATAACTAAATGAACCTGAATAGTATGTGTAACCATAATTAACTAATAAAAAGCATTATATATATATATATAATTATATAAAGCATTTTATATATATATATATAATTATATAAAGCATTTTATATATATATATATATATATATATATATATATATGTATATCTTATTTGTAGGTGGTGCTGAGGATTTAACCCCTGCCTTCCACATGTGAGGCAATCACTCTAGCACTGAGCTACAACTCCAGCTCAACATGCTTTACATTAAATGAAAAAAGAAACCAAAGCATACAGTTCTAAAATCCATACACAATGTTAAATATATGTAAACACAGCCAAGACACTTCTCAATTATAAGAGAAAAAGAAGGAGTTTTCATCACCTGACACAAATGTATTATGAAACTTTACTATTACAATAATCAAGGAATCACAATCTAAACAAAATCCATAGGTGAATCCATGTGTATGTAAAAATGATATATTTAATTGCAATAGGAATGTCAATATACATTAAACCATAAAAAGGTCAATCTCAGCAACTTAGCTGAACTCTGACTCAAAGTAAATAAATAAATAGATAGATAGAAAAAGGAATTCAGCTCAGTGGTAAACCATTCTTCTGTTTTTCAACCTCCAGTACCAAAAAAAAAAAAAAAAAAAGAAAAGAAAGAAAGAAAAAAGTAATATTGAAAACTTGTAAGGGTTCTGACTGTGGAAATGTAGAGAACAGCAAGTTTTCTCTGATCGTGGAAAGGGGTGACAGAGAATGGGAGAGCAGTGTCTGAGATTGGGGCCTCTTATGAATTCCTGGCTGGACATGCTCAGTGCCTGGGAAAGTTTCTGTACAAAAGTGCAGGATGCTAGCTGCTGTAATAGCCAGCCCTCCATGAGGATCTGTGCTAGTGTCTTATCAGCCTCAACTATAATCTCAGACACTCAGTTCCTTGGAATAAAGAAACTCTCTTCTTAGGCAACCACAATGTTTCACCAAACTCTGCTGCTCCAGACCTGCCCACATAACAGTAACTTTAAACAATGGACTTTCTTGAGAGCTGAGCAAAGCAACTAACATTGCACATTACAACTTAGTAAGTAACAGAGGATTAAACTGCATAACGTTGTTAACTCTGTAACCTGTCTAATGATGGCAGTGACCTAACACACTGTTATAAATAAAAAGTACCAAAGATATGGGTCAGTGGTAAAACACCCTTCTATTAAAACCTCCAATAAAAAAGAAGAAAGAGAAAGAAAGAAAGAAAGAAAGAAGAAAGAAAGAAAGAAAGAGAAAAGAAAACAAAGATGGTAAAACTGAAAAGTATCTAGCTTATAAATAATCAAGGACCCTATACAGCACTGCTCCCCTCCTGCAGGAAAACCACATTTGGAGATTTGATTCTGAGACTCGGCCCACGTGTCAATCACCACAGCCCAGGAAGACTCTAGACTGCTGCACCGACCTGAATGACAGGACTTGAGCAGGGCCTGTGGCTGCCCCAAGGGGATGGAGAAGCTGCCAAGAGTATTGGCCACCAACATGCTCCACACCAGGCTGGCCAGTGGGAATGAGGGACACTGGCCCTGAGTAGGGCTTAGGCCTGCAAACTCCAGAGAGTTCCTGGAGTCTGGGTCAGCCAGCTCCAGTTCCGCCACAGCCAGTCCCGCCACAGCCAGTCCCGCCTGACGGTCTCCCTCCTCCAGCCTCCCTGCCCAGGCTCCAGGTGCCACAGAACACTCACCATTTCCTGGTGCTCAGCAGCCAGACCTGCTCCCTTGTAAACTTCAGCACAGGCACAGCAGAGTAACCCGGAATCCTGGGCCCAGAGGGAAGCAAAGCCAGCGGGATGGCCAACTCCAGAAAAAAGATCCGGAAACCGAGTGCGGAAGCCCGCTCCCTCCTTCTAGCTGCGCCCAGGATTGGACAGTTTTCAGCAAGGGCTCCTGATTGGGAAGGGCTTCAGTCAGTCCCCGCCCCTCCCCCCAGCAGCCTGAGCCCAGTGAGCCTTCTTTCTGAGCCACAGGGGATGATATCCACTTCAGGCAAGAATGAGGCTAGAATGAAAGGGTGACAGATTTTTTTTTTTTTAATTATCTTTTGAGACCTACGAAATGCACCTTAGAGCCTCTGGATGCTATTTTAGGGCAAGATTTCCTCCCAGAAGTGGGATCTAGCCCAATCAGCAAAACATAGGCATTTAACCTTGCATATAAGGTCATTTCAATTTATGGATTATATATGCTTGCATATTATTCCTAAATTTTTAAAAAATAAAAATTGCTGTAAAAATTATTTAACTTTCTTATTCTCTGGTCTTTTGGAGAGACAGATAGAACTTTGAGCTGAAAAGCTACCCCCTAAAGCAACAATGTTCCATAAAAACAAAGCATAAGGCACAAGGGTAATTTAAAATTTTCTGGAACTCACATTTAAAAAGTGAAAAGAAACAGCTGAAATTAATTTCAATCACATAAACCAATATGTTTATAATATTACCTTTATATGACTAAGAATTAGTAGTGAATTGTATGTATTTTTTAAATGACACTCTCAAATCTGAGATTCTCCAGAATATCTGAGCACAGCAGCCAACTTCCAAATTTGAGAACTGTGGGTTCCCTAATGTCAAAGAGGTAAGCCCCTGGCCTATCCTTTTATGTGCTCAAGTGGGGGGATAAAATTCCTTACTAATATTTCTCCTCAGGCCCAAGAGCTGTAGAGACAATGCCCTGAGTGAGAGCAGGGAGATCCACAGAAAGGTCTTCTCACTTGGTGCTGGACACACGCTCTTTCTAATTGTAGTTAGCAAAAGAATGCCAAGTAGGGATATATAATTATTGGAAGTACCATAAATCATCAGAGAATTTGAATCTGAATTTCAGACAAGGAATGTGTGACATAGTATATTTGGACATGTGAATGACATGAGTGTTCATGGTGACAAAGTTATAAGCTTCTTAAAAGAAAATTTATGTGGAATGTAAGATAATAGTTAAGCAGTATCTTCACAGTAACTTCAAGGCATTTTGTCAGCTGTGGAGGCCTGGCACCTACTTAAATTAATACCTTTCCTGGAGCCATTGTTCAACTGTGTTCTCCAAAAGCATCCAATTGTAGATATGAGAAAACACAGGCTTCTAGATATTCTAGATATCAAATGACCCCTCAAGAACATAAGTCAGAGCTGAGAACTGCCCAGTACAGAACTGCATAAAATTCATTTGAAGCTCCTCAAAGTCTGGATTGTTCTTAATATAGAGGATGTCCATCTGGAGAAATGTGATTTCTTCCCCCATTTTAAAAAGACAGCATAGAGAAGATATCCCAGGAGGCCCATTTGACTGTTGTTTACTCTTCTTTCATGTGAAGGAATTCTTCAGAAATAGCTTTTTGTTGTAGAGGTAAATGGAAACTCAGCTGTTTAAGAGCTGAAAGGCTGTGATATATCTTGCTTCCTAACAGAAGCTCTGTTTACTGAGATTTAACCATAAAGGCTTGCACTGGCTAGCAAGTACCTGCAAGATAACCATGGCATCAGAAGCGGGAAACAAAAAAAATGGGTTACAATAATCCCCTTTTAGCCTTAATGCAGTAGAAGTACCTAAGCTATATGAGCTAAGCGTCCCTAGGTTGTTAACAAGCTTATACCCAGGTAAGGAATATAGACTTCACCATCCAATGATACTGCATCAACTCTGTGGCTTTGATGTTCCTCAAACTTGCTTATGTATAAAAATAAAAGTTCTAGTGTGCTCAGGGATCAGACTTTGGGAATCATCCCTCTAGACCATAGTCATAAGGATTTTGTGTGAGGGCTGAGCCAACATGTGAACATGCTCTGGACATTTTTGTGTCTAGAACCTTGAAAGGTTTGAATTCATCATGAAAAGATCTTTTTATCTTGTGAATCTCCATTTAAATGAGCTGAATTGCTGAGAGACAAGGCCGAGTCTGTATGGCCCCTGGCATTTGGCCATGGCTCTCAGCACTGAATAATGTACTGTCTCTGGAATGTGTGTACTTGGTTACCAGAATTTTATTGGGTTCTAATGCTAAAAAATTGAGTTTGATTCTTCAAATTTTAATTACATGGGCCTTCTAAAATAATAAGACCTCCCCAAATCATTCTTCAAAGTGCTGAGATGTTATCTCTTTATCTGTGCAGAAGTATACGAACAGAAATGGCCTTTCAGCCCCTTGGGAAGTAGTCAGTGTATCTCTGTCTCCTTTGGTGGAGGCTCTCAGCAGTTTTGGTAGGTGGTTTGGAGAAGACTCAAACCTGGATGGCAACATTAAAGTCTGATTTTCCTTCAACTGAGTTTAATATACATTTTGAGCCTGAATTCTGCCTGGAGTAAGACTAAAAGGATCAGTTTAGAAGAGATGTCAGAGAGCACAAACATGTGTAAAACTCAGCTTCCTCTGGGCTCCCTTGCTCCATGGCTAGCCATTTTTTGAGAGAAATACCTGCAGTGACTATATTATTGTAGCCTTGCATAGACTAAGGCCAACCTGGGCACTTTCCCTGGTTTTTTCTTCTCACCAGGATCCCTGGCTGTGGGAGTTCACCTGCTTTCCTACAAAAGTCACAAAGCCCTGCCCAGGTGTGCATTCTTAATTGTAACTTGACACTCTGCACTTTACAAGAAATAAAAAAAAAAATAAACAACAAAAAAGAGAAACAGCATTACTAACTGAATATTCATGCCTACATGTATTAATGCAAACAGCAGATAACATTTAAAAGATCTATGTGTCTTACTCCCCAAATACCAGTGGTGCAAAAAGTTAAATAATACAAAGAAGACTTTTTTTAAGAAAAGCTCAATGGTCTATCTCTTCAAAGAAAAAAAAAAATTGGCTTTCATTGTGAATCCAGAAAAGTTGATTCCAGATTTTCCTAATTCTATAAATTACTCCATAGACTTGCCAATAAATAAATATATACTCACTGATCCACTAAAATGCACTCTGCTCCTCTCTGTCATAGTTAAATGTTGGTGGGGCAGGGAGCTTGAGATTGCCTGCTCCATCACATCTCTTTATCTGAAGATGAATGTGGAAGGGTGGGATCTCTTCTTCTCCTCTATGCAGCATCCTGAATTTCTAACTTTCTCTCAGGTCTGAACACCCTTGGCAGACTCCACTGGGGGAGAGATTCAGAAAATTTTGGAATGTACCTAAAGATATTTCATCATTAAGCTATGATGCCATCAATTTGGTTTCATGTTACTATTCATTATTTATTTATTTGAGAAGTTCTTAATTATACATGACATAAAATCCATTTTGATAAAATTATACAAACATAGAAATTTCTAATTATAATTCATAATTATTCTAATTAGGAATCCCACTTTTTTGAGTGGGCATGATGGGGGAATTTTCTTATGTATTTTCATATTCATACAATCTAACTTATGTAAGATTCATGTTACTGTCTTTTCTATTCCTATCTTTGCTCCCATCCTTTAGCATTTCTTTGGATAATATACTAAACTTCTCTTTTTTCTTTGTCTCATTATTTTGGTTTAGCCCCCACATATCAGCAAAAATATGCCACCTTCAGTTTTTTGGGATTGGCTTGTTTTACTTAGCATGATAGCCTCCATATCCACCTAATTACTGGCAAATGACATATAGTCATTCTTCTTTATGGCTGAGTAATATTCCTGTGTGTGTGTGTGTGTGTGTGTATCAATTTCTTTATTTATTCATCTGTTGATGGGCATCTGGTTTGGTTCCATAGCTTAGCTATTGAATTGTGCTGTTATAAACATTGATGTGTCACTGTAGGATGCTAATATTAAGTATTTTGGACATATGCTGGGGAGTGAAACAATTGGTTAAAAATGTGGTTTTATTCCTAGTTTTTCTGAAGGATCTCCATAATGTATTCCAGAGAGATTACACAAATTTGCAGTTCCACCAACAATGTATGAGTGGTTTTTTTTCCCGTACATCCTCACCAAAATTTGCTATTACTTGTATTCTTGATAACTGCCATTATGATTGGAGTGAGATAAAATCTTAGTGTAGTTTTAATTTACATTTCTCTAATTGCTAGAGATGTTGCCTTTTGGTGTTTTTGACTTTTGCTTCTCAGCAACAGCATCCACGGTACTATGGGGACCAGTTTTGCTCCATTTATAAAGTGAGAACAATATTTCTCTTGAACAATTGACTGGAAGGCTTAAGGCACATGACTATGAGTTCAGGGATGCCCAGTACACAGTTGTCCTGCATATGATAATGAGAATAATGGATATGAGGTGAGAATAGGAAAGGGAGCCAGGGAGCAGAAAAGAAATGAAACATTTGGGGGCAAAAAGCCACCCCTTCCTCCATGAAATGTAGGTAAATGGGAACCAGACCTGGTCCTCAGATCTTGTTGAGAGGGATGGGCCATTTTCCTAAAGGCCAGTTTTCTAGCTAAGCCAAGCTGACACTGTTACCAATGTTCTCATGATCTTCCCAGCTATGGTTAGTCATGTGTCTCTGGGAGTCACAACTTGGCATCAGTACCCTCTGGAATATTGAGATTAAATTAATGCAGCCATCCTTTCTGGGCACATTGGTCAAGGTGCTGTGCTTATTGTTGGCACAGACTCTTGGTCTTGGCAGATAAGGCCCACACTCCCCTAGGATTTTTCTGGCTAGTGCAGGTAGCAGCCCCAACAAGGAAGAGGACCAGGGCTTTAGTTTCATATTAGTGTTAACAATCATCATGCCAAAATATGGCTTTAAGCAGTGCTGATGAATGAACTCCCTTGTGGAATCCTGCTGAAGAAGATAAGCAGAAGGAAGAGAGTCAGAGAAAAGAGACAAAGAGAATTGTGGCCATAGCTGGCAGCATGGTCTGATGACCTTGAGTTTCCTTACAATACTAGAGGAGGAGCAAGAAATAAAGAGTTCGCTTTTGAATATTCACCCTGAATTGTAAACCTCTGTGGTCAGTGTAAAGGTTCAACACCCAAGAAAAATTGGCACATTCAGTCTCATTTGAATGTCCATTCCAAGCCCTAAAATTTAGAAAAATATTCCTCAAGACCACATGCACTCTGCAAAATCTAATGCCATTCTTCTTGATGTGGCACCTCCCATGAATTAGGAAAGGCTAGGCACACTTGGATGAGCTTCCTAGCCTAAATTCCCAGGGACAGCTGTGTAGGGTATGCAGGCCAGAGTTTGGTATCCCAGGCAGCTATGAAGCTCTGAGTAGGGACAGGGACTGTATTTGGGTCAATTTTTTAAATATATATTTTTTACATACTTCCCCCAAATTTCACTAGCCATTATACTTGTATATAGGTTGAAACATTTTGCTCAAGAAATTCAGCATCAGATAGCACAGTAGTAATCTCAGCATACATGCAATTAACTAACTTTTTTTTTTACATTTTAGCATTATCTAAATTGAACATCTGTATTTTTATACCATAATTTTTAAGTGTGCCTAAGAGCTTGTAGAACAACTATGCCATGGTTGACCAAGCCACATTGTTCCTCTTGAGTATTTGGGGTCCTCTTAGTTTTTAGCTATTCAAAAAATAATGTGCAAATTATAAAGTTCTTACCCAAAATACTGAAATCAAACAGTGAGTGTAGAGGAAGTATTTTTGTTAAGGAAAGATTTCTGTTCTCACTTATTCCTTTCCCATAAAACCACCCTTTTTTGGAATTATGAGTTTTTGGCAGAAACTCTGTCTTTAAATTGGACCTCTGACGCTTAGCCTCCTTGTGTCTCTCACCCTTACTCAGCTCCCTTTCTATTGTAGTTGTACTGAATCTGGGCAGGTGGGATGCAGCACCTCCCCATGGTGACCCCTACCTGCATTGAGAAGGAAACCAGAGATGGCCAGATTGAAACCGAACTGTGAAACAGGAATGAGCATCAGGGAGCTGAGTGACAAAATGTGATAGAAAAGGGCTCAGGCCACTGCCTGAATCCTTGAAGACACAATGACTTCATATTGCTTTCTGAGAAAGAGAAAAATGTATTCTATGTGCAGCCTCCCATTTAAGCAGTCACATGAAGCCTTCCAGATCCACAGGGTGAAAAGTCTTGGAGATTTCAGGGTGATGGAAGGGTGGGTTGGTGTTCTCTAGAGCTTTGTAGTTGATGCAAAGTTTTTATTTCTATTTCTATAGAAGTTTGAGAATCTAGTAGGTCATGTGGTTCATTTCCCAGGTGAGAGAATGTAATTGTGACTTTATGGCTTTACCAAGAGTCTAGATTATTTTAAACTGAAGAGTTTGCACCCTCTGTCTTTGGAGCTAGGAAATCAGTGTCATTTGAGGTGGAAATAGTCTCAGCCTGAATAAAACAAAAACTTGTGCCAAGGATCAGGGAATATTGATCAAATACTGCTCTGCCACAGCTGTTTGTGTCAAATGATTAGACCAAGGCCCTTAGGTCTGGTTTCCTTTTCTGTACAGGGAGTGGCATTTGCTGTCTCCTCTCAAAGGCCCTTATTGCTTTTTTGTGGCTCCTCTTTCTTTCCATGGAGATTGATCGAAAGGAGACATCTGAATAGCAGCTGAACAAAAGGATAGTGGGCAAAGATATGCTCAGCATAGTACTGTCTAGCTTCCTGGGGACAATGTGAAAACCTGGTTTCTTCTTTTCAGGGCACTTATCCAGCAATAATCACAGAAGAGGTAAATTGGGGGTTATGACATGACTCAATGGTCAGGCAAAAAGGTGCTGGAAGGAACCAAGTCCCCTGAATAAGATTATACATCTACAAAGGTATGTGTTCAGAAACAAGGGATGCAGTAGCCATAACTAGGAGCCTAATGATGAATTGTGGGGACTTGGTCATATTTGGGGTGGTCAAAACATCCTGGCATCCTAGTTGAGAGGAGCCACTACTTCCCTGACCTTGCTCTCAGAGTGCAAGGAAGATTGCAAGAATGAAAAATTGCATCATGTGGCAGAGAACAGCAGGGGTAATTTGTGTTCTGGTGTGACCAGTTCTAATTTTCCAAACTCAGTCTGAAGGCCTCACCTCAGATGTGGGATAATTTTGAGTGGTGCACAAATGGCCAGTATTTCATTGAGTTCTTCCATGGGATTTTGAAACTAATTTTTTTTGAGGCAAGTGTTACTCAATTTGATTTACAATTTGTCACAAACAGTTGAGGTTTTCAGAATGTTTTTGTAAGTATAACAGTGAAAATTACTTAAGAAAAATAAGTGAACAAAAAGTAGTTAAAGTGCCAGAATGGCAAAGGTAAAATGGAAATAAATATGTGTGGAAACCACTAGAAAACATCAGTAGGCAGGACTCCTCCTAAACTCAGCAACAAACTGACCAGCACAGGACCTCCATGAGGTGCTGTCAGAAAGTCTTTAACCTTCCTGCTTTCCCTCTTCCTCCTCTGGGTCTATGATAATCTTCTTAGACCTAAGGGAGACTAACAATGAGCTGGGAGGCCAAGACTGATTCAAAACATACCTTTGGAAGCTGAATTTTTCTTCATATTTAAACTCTACCACTTTCAAGGCCCATGGCCTCAGACAGAATATTTAAATCTTTTGAGCCCTGCTCTCTTCTTCTATGAAGTGGGGATGTCCTGGTCCCTGGGTGCTTGGGCAGTGCCATGAGATGACATAGACAGAATTTTCAGTTCTCCAGTGTAGACAGCGATTCCCCTATTAATCAAAGAAGAATCTGCCCAAAGTGTATTATCTGTCTCCAGTTTTTGTTTTCCAAAAATAACTCACCCTCTCTCCCAGGATCCACCTACTGCATGGCACCCCACGTGGTGTAAGTGGGAAGTCCTGAGAAGTCAGAGCATGAAAGTGCCCTGAACAAGAGACACTTAGCTAAGCTGGCTTGAGCTGGACCAGACAGTTCCAGAAGGCCACAAATGACAGTTGGAAGTGAGCGTGAAAAGCTTACTGCCGTCTTGTGGCTACAGGGGAGGCCAGAAAATGGAAAGGGAAGTGAGAAATAATAAGACAGTGATCCATGAAACTAGCTGTGCCTCAGACAGAACACCCACAGGATGCTTATTTTTAAAAGAAAACAACATAGGGGCAAGGTGAAGTGGCACATGCCTGTAATCCCAGCAGCTCAGAAGGCTCAGGCAGGAGGATCCCAAGATCAAAGCCAGCCTCAGAAACTTAGTGAGGTCCTAAGCAAATCAGCAGGACTCTTGTCTCTAAATAAAATACAAAATAAAGATGGGGAGGCTGGGGATGTGGCTCAAGCAGTATTGCGCTGGCCTGGCATGCGTGCAGCCTGAGTACCATCCTCAGCACCACATACAAAAAAAAAAAAAAAACAAAGATGTTGTGTCCGCTGAAAACTAAAAATAAATATTTAAAAAATTCTCTCTCTCTCTCTCTCTCTCTCTCTCTTTAAAAAATAAAAATAAAAAATAAAGATGGGGATGTGACTCAGTGGTGGAGTGCCTCTGAGTTCAATCTCCAGTACCAAAACAAACAACAAAAACACAAAGAAAAACCTCACCACCACTAGGTAACCTCTTAGTTTGAATTGGTTTTCTGTCAATTGGAAACAAGAGTACTACTCTAACTTATTGTTTTTCTCAATTTCTTATCTATTATAGTAGTGGAGGGACAAGAGCATCATAACAAGCAACAACAGAAGGTTAAATATTTTCAAAAAGTCAAATAATCCAATTAATAAATGGGAAAATGAACTAAACAGAGACTCCTCAAAAAATACAAATGGCCAATGAATACCTGAAAAAATATTAATTACCAATTAATGAAAACATTAATTGGTAATGTTAATCAAAGATTCTTCTTTGATTAACATTACCAATTAAGAAAATGCAATTCAAAACTACACTGAAATTTCACCTCACACAAGTCAGATTGTCAATCATCAAGAATACAAATAGTAATAAATGCTGGAGAGGATGTGGAGAAAAAGGAACACTTTTACACTGTTAGTGGGACTGTGAATTAGTACATCTGCTATGGAAATCAGTATGAAGTCTCCTCAAAACACGAAGCATGGAATAACACATGACCCAGCTAGAACTCCTCAATATATGTCCTGAAGAATTGAAATCATCATATTACAGGAATATATACCTACCCACGTTTATGGCAGCACAATTCACAATCATTAAACTATGAAACCAGCCTAGGCGTCCATCAATGGATCAATAAATAAAGAAAATATGGTAGAGATACACAATGGAGTTTTATTCAGCCATAAAGAAAATTACATAAATCTCCCTGAGTTTCAAAATCTGGTGTGTGGAAAGAGTAATTTGCAAGAAAATGGATGGAACTGGAGACCATCCTGTTAAGGGAAACAAGTCAAAATTAGGTTAATCATTGTATTTCATATATGGAGCTAGAGAGAAAAAAAAAGCTGAGGGTGGTTCTCCTGAAGAATCAAAGGGAGATAGTAGAGAAAAGGCACAAAGGAGTGGGAGGCAGGGACAGAGGAGAAAATGCTGGGGAGTGATATTGGTCAAGTTATATTGCTATATTGTGTATAGTGCGCATATGTACAAATATGTAAAAACAAATCGCAGCAATATGTACAACTCTAATGTACCAATATAAAATGTGGGGAAGATTAAGTTCATAGAAGCCCTGGGGATGACTTAATTCTGGCTATGAGTTGGAGCCCAAATTTGAGAGTCCTAAAGAGTTGCGTCTGTCTTCATGGGTTCATTGCTATGAAAATAAGGTTAAAAGTGACATTTTGCTCCTGAGCTGTTGTGAAGATGAATATATTCCAAGGCAGATTTTATGTACTTATTTTTTCTTAGAAATTCAAAATAAAAGATTTCCATGGAACACAGGCACAGTGCCTATTGTATCCAATGGACACATCAACTCTAAAGTGCTTGCTTTTTTTTCTGTATTATATATACATGTTTTTCAGTAGGCATATATTTTTAACCAATAATTTGTTTCTAGTTTCAGGCAAATCATTCTTTACTAGATTTATGATTCATATTAAGAACCACATCAACTGAGGTATATTTCTTGAGTGAGTAGAATAGGTATAGCCAGGTAGTGGATTCCAGTTGATGGGATGTCAGAGCAGGGATTACTTCTGATTGCCCAAATGTACTTGTGGTTTGATTAGGTTTAACAGGATGGAAGGGAAGAGATAAGAGCACTTCTCATTTCTCCTTGGTTAAACTAGAAGTGGTCTTATGGGGCCAAGCATCCACTAGAGGTCCCTGTGCTGGAGATTTCAGGCTCAAAATAATTCTTTTATAAAATCCTGGTGGTTGTTCATCACAGAGGCTTCCCATTTGTGTTGGTAAATTTCTAGCATGCACCTCACATACAAATCTTTGTGTAAAAGTGATGGAAATTTGCATCAATCTTGTGGAGACATCTAAATTAAACCTGGCCTCACCGACTGTAGATTATACCCATCCTTTTTGACCATTTGGATTCTGTAGTGGGGACCAAGGGCCTTTGCTGCTCAGGAACTAGGTCTGACTTTATCTCCTGGTGGACTTACCTGCTAGAGTATGAGGAGAAAGACAGTAACAGTGTTTAGATCTACCTTATGCTTTAGCCCTGTGGATTTTCCTGAAAGAACTGGAGACAAAGGCCCTGAAAATCTTGACAGAGTAGCTGGAGCAAGCTCAATGTAGATCATGAGAACTTTTAAAATGTTTAGTGATAAAGGGATGGTACCTTAAAGGAAATTCAGATAGAAATAAGACCCCAACTTCAAACCCCAATTTTTTGTAATCAGGTCAAAAAGATTTCAGTCATATCACTCAGAGTAATAGGTATGAGTTTATTGAAGGCATAGACATGGAAAGGGGATTCTCTCAAGAGAGATAATGGGTCCTCTCAGAGAAAAGAGAGGCAGTGTGAATTTTCTGCACTTTACTTTTATTGGGGATCTCAAATTTTCAGAGAGTACCAACCAGTCCTACCACTTGACTTTGAACTGACAGCTGGAGGACATCAGAGTGTCAGATCCCCACTGCCATGGTAACTCTAGGTAACCTTGGTCCATGATGACTGGTTCTTATTGGATTCTTAACCATTAATTCATTCAGATTTTATAGTTAAGAGAAATTATACTAATCTCTCTGGTGTGTGGAAAGAGTCACAAAATCCCTCTCTGTAGGGTAACTTTTGTTCCTCTTAAAGACATTATTTCAGGCCTGCTTTTCTCCTGCACAAACAGTTTGCTGAAGAATGTGACATGCCCTTTTCACTTAAGACAGGCAAGGCTGCAGGTAAATCATTTCTTGGAAAATAAAGACACACAATGGGCCCATACTATAGAATTATTCCCTGAACCTCATGCTCCCACCAATCACATCTGTCCTCCATTATTTAGGAAGATTCAGTCCAGCCTAGGTCATACTATAGTTGAACCTAGTAAAGCTGCTTGCACACTTCCTACTTCCTAAGTGCAGTGGCCTTTCTCCACTCCCACCTCTGACAGCATTTTTTGTTCTCCACCATTAAGATGGGGAGGGACTAACAGAAAAAAGAGGGCTGGGTGCACCCCCAGGACCCAGACCCAGGGGTGTAGGCTATGGATGTAGTTGCCCTTTGAGAAGCTTTACAAGTTTGGCATTGTTCTAAAACTGTCTTGGGTTTGTTTTAATCAGATACAGGAGGCTCACGGAAACAGATATACCATCACAGAGAGCTACAGTTTTCTATAAACAGTAGTGCAGAGCCATGTGGAAAGCACCAGGTTTGGTCATAAATAGAGTGTGTGGAAGGTGAAGGAGAATGTGGAAAAGAGGCTTCACTGTGTTTGTGCAGGCAGAAAAGATCAGGCAGCATAAGCAGGTTTACTTAGGATTAGTATGTTTCAATCATTTCAGTGGGTTCTAGCAGGTTGGGGCTTTAATGCGGGATTTGGGGGAACCCCGAAAGACCACCAGGAGCTGAATCTGATGCAATCAAACAAGAGTCTTTATTGCAAGCTCAAGCTGGGACTCATAACCATTTCCGATGCAGTGGTCCTGAGGAGTGAGTCTGGGTCCTTTGTTCAGTGAGATTTTATAGGTTTTATACTCTATGCATCACAACATCACACAGAAAATCATTCCACACCACAGGAAAATCAAACAACTCTTCACATTGATTAGCACATTCATTGCTGGGAACAAGTTGGGTAGGGGTGATTGGTTAGTAAAAGAGGGGGATTAATTTGAACTGATTGATTTAATTCATGAGGGGTGTATGTGCTAAACTACATGGTTTCCTAACATGTTATGAATGACCGAAACTACTGGAGGGTCATCTGGCATCCCAAGTGTTTTTCCTGTCTCATGCTAATTGGTGGTTGCTAGGGGGTTGCTATGGGTCCTCCCCTAGTGTAACTGAGTCAGAGACACCTGGCTTAGAAAGGAGCCCAGAAGACTGGAAAAGCACCTGGGGAAATTAAAATGTTAATGTGCCCAAGGCCCAGAACCCATCCTAAGGAATTGTTAATGAAGTAGCTCCCAGCAAACAAGGAGGTGCTAATCAAACCACCCCAGACCCTTTCTGCCCAGATTACCCCTTCAGTCACCCTATCTTCCACCTTTTAGTCTTCCCACCTGCATTCTATCACTGCAGGATAAAGGGGGAAAAAGGACAGGAATGTGGGAAGATTAAAAGAAGACCTTAGCTATATAAAAGAGAAGACCTCCCCCTTCCATGGATTCCACCTTTTGGGTCCCCTTCTTCCTCAGAGGAGAAGTCTTTTCTGCTATCCTTTAATAAAGCTTCTACTCTCCACTCTACACTTGCTTTGATATGCTTCTCTGGTGTTATACTTCAGCATTCAGGGAAGCAATGACTCATCTTTTGTAAACAGTGGTAATAATTAGAGTTGGCAGAGAGTGGCCTGGAAGGGTGGGAGCCCAATAGGGAGGGGATAGGTGGTGTAGGAACTAGATTGGTTAATTTGCATATGGTGAACAAGTTGGGTAGATGGCTGACTCTAGGAATTAGCTATACCCAAGAGGGCATGCCCTGGGTACAGTGGTACATGTCTGTTATTCAAGTGTGTAAGGGAACTGTCTGCTGCACTGCTCAGCATCAAGGCCAGCCTGTGCAAATTATTGAGATCCTGTCTCACAATAAAATATAAAAAGGGCTAGGGATATTTTTCAGATGTAGATCAGCTGTACTATGCTTCTGAGTTCAATCTCCAGTACCTCCCCCTGCCCCCAACACACACATATGCACCCCCACAGACACACACAGAGAAACACACACACACACACACACACACACACATGCAGCCTAGGTAGTCATGTCCTTCAGGGTAAGCAAACCTCATTGTCAAAGAAACATGAGTCTCAACAGTAAAAGCCCTGGCTAACACAAGAAATTTGCTTCCCCCAAAAGGAAGAAAGTGACTCTGCAGGTGCTTTTGGCAGCCTGCTCTCTACTCTCTCAGGTCAGGGCCTGTGTTTATAGTCTTCGAGGACACATGCTTCATGGACAACAAGCAGAATTATGAGTGACTGCTGAGCAGAAGGACTTCTTGTTTTAATAGAGTATCTTCCAGTGTGACATAAGGCTTGGCAGCTGAGCAGAGAATGTAGATACCTATCAATAGTCTCTCCTCTGTGCTTTGATCCTCAATCTGTCACCAGGAGATGCCTGCCTGGAGTGAGCTTAGAATGTTTGTGATGAGGAAAAACTTCTCAGGTTAAGAGAAAAGGACAGTAGTCTAGTTTTACATGACACTGCATCTCACAGGAGCTTTTATTCTCTCTGATAGCACCTTGGAAGGGAAAGTGAAGCATGGCAGAGACCACTCTGGAATGTGCAGCATCAGACTGTCTCAGACAACAACCTCTGGCATGGGGCAATAGATATGATGGCTCTGCATGCAATTTGTGTGTGTATGTGTGTGTGTGTGTGTGTGTGTATGCAGGTGTAGTTCTCAATGAATCACTGTGCATGCTTGGGATACAGGAGAGGGAAAGATTACTTCCTAAATAGAATTTTGGCTTAGGAGGACTCTTGCCTGATGTTCAAAGAGGATCATCTGGCTGGACATCATCAACTGAACTTAGACTAGAAAATCTTGGGTAGGATGGTAGAACTCTGACAGAGTGACTGTAACACCAGCATCAGACACAAATTAGTAAATCTCCTGTCTGCAGGCTTTATGGTGCTTCTGAGAATATACTGGGTATCTTCCCTCCCCTCTTCTTTTGTTTTTTCCTCCATTTATCAATAGTAGGAGACCCCTAGTAAGAAGATAATCCCTGTTCTTATAGCACTGGAAATAAAATAAGGAACTAGAAAAGGCCCAGTGCTTTCCTGTGCAGTATGTATGATCCACCCCAGGGTTTCTGAGCCTTAGCATGGTTACTCTTAGAGGCCAGAGGCTGTTTTTGATTAGGGGCATGCCCATGATGTTGTGTAACAATTCTGTTCCCTACATACTAGATGTCTTACAACCATCCCCTGCAATTTTGACAATCAAAAATGCTTCTAGACAGGCCCAATGTCCCCTAGATGTGACTACTTCCCTGGCTGAGAACTGCTGAGCAGTGCAGCAGACAGCTAAGGCAACATCTTCTGTGGAGTTTGCATGGATGTCTCTGTGCCCTCTTGGGGTCTGCTCAGGATCTACTACTGCTCAAATAGTCTGGGTTAGTGGGACTTGCAAGGACACATCTCACATCTGTTGTGAGACAGTAATGGACTAGAGGCTACCAAATGAAACCCCCATAAAGCCACCATCTTAATATGGTGGGATTATCCTGGAGACATTACAGTGACAATAAAATCAGTGGAGGTATCTGCTTTATAGCACTATGGTGAGCACTCATTAACTATAGCTACTATCATTTTCAAAACATGTTTAAATGATGCAATTTTTCAGAGTTACAAACAGCAAAAATTGGGTCTGAATGTCACAAAGATTGAGTCTATTTTTATTTTCTTCTTTTGGTACTGCGGATTAAGCCAAGGGGCACTCTACCACTGAGCCACATCTTCAAATCTTTTTATTTTGAGTCAGGATCTTCCTAACTTGCTGAGACTGGTTTTGAACCTGTGATCCTGCTTCCTCAGCCTCCCCAGCTGCTGGGATACCATCTGTGTGCCACCATGCCCAGCTGAAGACTAAGTCTTGCAGAACCTGGTTCTGGGAGAACCAGAAGTACTGAAGTGGAAGAGGTCTTCTCATACTTTATTAGCTGTTAAAACCATCATTCCCTGAGAAGGAGAACCTTGAATAATGAGCTGAGGAAATGTCCAGTAAAATATATAGCTTTCCGAGCTTTCACAGTGTGGCTGGGCGCTGGCTTGTCTCTTCTTTGGTGACATACCTGCATTTTTATAAGAGTTGCTGGCAGGATGGACTCAATACTTTGTGGGCTTATAATAGACATCATTTTAATATCATTCTTATTCTTGCTTTTTTCAAAGTAACAAATAAATATGTTACAAAATCAGTGACTTGAAATAGATTCAGAGCTGTCGTTTTCTTTTTAAGAGAAAGAGAGCAGCTCTGCTTCATCAGGTTCTGGCTCAGCATTCTCTAATACAGATTTTATATAAATGCAAATAGAGTCACATATTGGTACAAAGACACATAGTGCTTCAGCTGGATTGTCTATAAATGATATAGTGTGTTCATGATGGGGGGTGAAAGGTGTGTGCTGCATTCTTGTTTCTGCAAACCCTCTGGAGGCCCAGGGGCTCAAGGTCATGAATGAAATCTAAGGAGTTCAAGGTCATGGATGGGCCTCCAGCTGTCTATCCAGTGAGAGCAGCCACAACCACCCATATGTGTGTGGATTTAACAACAGGATGTGCTGCATTTTTCTGTTCAACAACTTTGTTTCTCAAACACCTGGTTTCAAACTTGTGAAATCTGCATCTGATTTTGAAAGCTAAGTTGTATTATGCAGGGCACTTTAAAACCCCAAATATAATGCCTGATGTGTGACAAAAAGATCTTTTGAATGCTTTTTGTGGACACCAAATCCTAAGAAAAAAATTTTTTTTAACAATCTAGAGAGCAAAAGACATTGAGAGCTGTGTTGCCGCAGTCTGGCTGGGCACACAATCACGAGCCACCACACAGCTTGTATATTCAAACAGCAACTCTTTATTCCTGAACTCACACCAGCCGTCTACAATCACGTTCTGGGGAAATCCACGTTCTCTGCCGAAATCCACCTCCACTGGGCTTCTGTCTCCCAAAATATACTGTCTGAATCCCGTGAGAACTCAAGGGGAACTCAGGCAGCAGGACACGCCCTATTCCCAGCAGGAATAATCTTAAACCTTAAACCTGGAACCTAAACTGGGAACGCCCTAAACCCGATTATCCTAAACCGGGAACACCCTAATCCACCCTGGTCCTTGAGCAAGGTCACCTACATTCAATGTCACTGCAACATGTCAGCAACATGGGGTACGCTGGCAAGGAAATTGTCATACCTACTTGGCTAATGGCTCCCAGCACTGTGTGACACATGTGTGTCATCCCAGCAGCTCCACAGGCCAAGGCAATAAGATTGTGAGTTCAAAGCTAGCCTCAGAAAAAGTGAGGCCCTAAGAAACTCAGTGAGACCCTATCTCTACATAAAATACAAAATAGGGCTGGGGACATGGCTCAGTGGTCTAGTGCCCCTGAATTCAATCCCCAGCCCCCCCTTTTAATAAATAAACAAATATTGAAAAAAGGACACTGCTGTCCATCTGAGGTTATGGGGAAAACTTTGTGATGAGGGCCACAACCAAGTTAAGATGGCGCCTGGCAGCATGCCAAGAGGAGTGGTTTGTGAAGTAACGCCAGCAAGCCATTTAGATGATGAGGATTCCTTAATGACTGACTGCTGTGTCAAGATGATGTCAATTAAGTTAAGCTGTGTGTAATTAGTTGGGTATATGTACCTCTGCAGTCTGCAGAGAGGCGGCTCCTGCTACCCTGGGTGCCCACTACTTTGAGTTCTCAGTTCCTGCTGAGTTCACTGGCAATAAAGTAGTTCCTGCTTCAACCTTCAAGTTGCTTATTACCTGTCAGTTATTTTGCCTAGCCGGACTTGGGCAGCCTAGCCGGACTATGACACTTTGGATCCTACACTTTAGCTGTAAGACAGTTTCATTAAAGTGTTGGTTTGTTAGGAAAGTGGCCTGAAAGTCCAAAGATAGGAATAAGGTTTTGGGAAAAAAAAAAAAAAGATGATTCAAATTCATTCAATACAGGTGGAATGGGGAAGGAGCAGAAATCCTTGAGAGGCTTGTAAAACAGAGGAGGGTTGAGGCCTACACTGTGCTTTCTGCCCATGGCTTTTATGATAAATTTCTATGAAAGTATGTAAATGCCAATGTTTGGGAATATTTTACAGATCTATTTGATTATCTTCCAAATACAGCTTTAGTAGATGGACAGTTATTCTGTCTCTGTGGTGACCTTTCTCCATTCACAGATACAATATATTATGTAAGAGCCCTGGATCATTTACAAGAAGTTCACCATGAGGGCTCAATGTGTGATCTGTTACGGTAAGATCTAGATGATTGTGTGGCTGGGGTATTTCAACACCAGGTGCTGGCTATATGTTTGGACAAGACATTTCTGAAACATTTAACCATGTCAATGGTCTCACTAATTTTGCATGCTCACCATCTTGTAATGAAAGTATATAATTGGTGCTATGATTGGAAAGTGGTTACCATTTTCAGTGCATTAAATTACTGTTATGGATGTGGGAACCAGGCTACTATCATGGATCATGGTAGTAGATGACACTTTAATTTATTATTTTCTTAAGTTTGACACAGCACATCATGGCAAAGAACTGCATATTATCCAGTGTACCCCAGACTTACTACTTTTTGTAAATTGCTCCTGGGAAAACCTGCCTTTGTATGTGGAAGCAGTATATCTGGCTTTAAATATATATATATATAGTTGGATCCTACACTTTAGCCCTAAGACAGTTTCATTAACAGGTCGGTTTGTTAGGTATACACACACACACACACACACATACAGTCTTAGCATTAAACAACATCATGGACCAAAATGTGCTATGCTAATGGTAAGGATTTAGCCCAATTGTAGATTAAAATTTAGAACACTATGTTCTAGATTGTTTGGTCTAACAGTATTCCTGATATATTTGTAGTAACCATTTACCTCTGCACTGCTCAAGGGAAATAAAAGGTAAGTAACTGCATCTTCTCTGCATTGACTTGGAAGTTTTAATTGTAGTATTTAACTGGCATGGGTTGATAAAAGTTGGAGTTTTGTTTTTATAAAAAATTCACTAGCTGACTTCCATTTAGTTCATAACCCTTTATTTTATTGAATGCATTATTAACTTAACAATGAGTCTTTATGGGATTATGTTGTCATAAAATTATAAAGGTTTCTATTCATTTAAACTAAATTACTGTTTTATATTTATATGCATAGTTTCACATATTTTGATATGCATAATTTCACATATTTGTAATGAGAGTGATTGCATCATATTTGGTGTTCTGAACAAATAAGCTTTCCATTTTAAAAAAAGGAAACATAAAGATGGATTTGAAGGGTTTTTAAATTTCAGTTTACATGCATACATACTTATTTATTCTATATGTTATTGGTGCATTATAATTCTCATAATGGTGGGATTCATTGTTACATATTCATACATGCATATAATATAACAATATAATTTTGTCAGTACTATTTCCCAGTATTTTCCCTTTCCTATCCCTTCTCCCTTCCTCTGATTTAATTTGTATTTTTTAAGTATGTATTTACAATATGAAGGTTTTGAGGTTTACAAAGTGAAATAAGTGACTCCTGATCATAATCCTAGGGTTTTGGGAGGCTGAGGCAGAAGGATCACAAGTTCAAACTAGCCTTATAAGTTAATTCAACCCTAAGCAACTCAATGGGACCCTGTCTCACTAAAATAAAAATTAAAAAGAGCTGAGATGTGACTCAGTGTAAAGCACCCCTGGGTTCAATTCCAGATACATAAAAAGACAAGGATGAATTATAGAGATGTGTGGATTGCCTCATGAAAATGATTATAGTTGGCTCGAAGTTCTTCATCCAACCCAAGATGGGAAATACTCAGAACATAATTGCATCTGTATTGAATATATTCAGAATTTTTTTTATTCTTCTTCCTTAAACACTGATTTAGAACAACTATTTAAATAGCATTTACTTTGTATTAGGTGTCCCAAGTCCATCTAGAGATTGTTTAAATTACATGGGAGGTTGTGTGTAGAATCTTTGCAAATACAATGTTATTTTATAAGAGTCAGATTTTTGTTTCCTGAGGGGGTGGAGTTACCCTGGAAGCAATCCCTACATATACCAAAAAATGCATTTAAATTTATTTGAACTCTCCCTTGGACTACTGGTGACATTTTCAGAGGTGATGACTCATGCCAGGCCCTTCTTTCCCAGTACTTCCCTTGTCTATTTTTCCACTTGTTAAAGATGCATCATAAGCTGAAGAACACTCTCTGGTACTGACTCAATTTCTATTTTTTCAGGAAGTCAAGGGATATAAATAAACCTCTTGTATGTTTTCAGAGGAAATACCTGACACACATAATCACCAATCATCTTGCTAAAATTAAAATTCTGATTCAGTATGTCTGCAGTTGTCCTGTGATTCTTCATTTTTACCAACTCCTGGAAATCTTGTACCTTCTGGCCTTCAGGCCAAAACATAAGCAATGAAGCACTCACTTAATAACTATTTCAGGGCTGGGGATGTGGCTCAAGCAGTGGCGTACTCGTCTGGCATGTATGCGGCCCGGGTTCTATCCTCAGCACCACATACAAACAAAGATGTTGTGTCTGCCGAAAACTAAAAATAATATTAAAATTCTCTCTCTCTCTCTCTCTCTCTCTCTCTCTCTCTCTCTCTCTCTCTCTCCCTTTAAAAAATAACAATTTCAGCAAATCATATTTTATGTGTATATTTCCAATCAGAGAGAAGGCATAAGGAAAAAAGAATTTATTTATTACATGTTGTTTCTCCTCAAGTATCCTACAGAGAATACTGCCTTTCCCATGAAAGTGCTGAAGAAGTTGAAGAAAGGATCAAAATATCTTACAGAAATAAATTCTATATTTGATGAGGCAAATATGGCACTCTACTGGACCTCAAGTATAAAGATATTTTCCAGAGTTAGAGTAGCTAAGAAGATAAATTAGTGTCCCCAGGTGAGTGGGAGGTGTTGGCCACAGTGTAATCTGAGGCCTGATGTTGAGGCTATGATACAACAGAGATGACAGGAACTCACAGGCATATTTCCTAGTTCTTAAACCTGCTAGAGCTCAGCCACCATCAAAACTAAATAAGGTAAATGTGGGTATGTTAGTCACTTTCCATTGCTATGAGAAAATACCTGAGATAATGAGCTTAAAATGAAGGGCACATTTTGTCTCACCACTTCAGAGATTTCAGGGTATGTTTTTTTGGCCCCATTGCTTCTGAGCCAGTAGTGTGTGGCAAAGGAGCTGCTTACCTAATTGCAGCCAGAAAGCAAAACTGAGAGTCAGATAGGGGATTAAGACGACTGTCCCTCACAAAGACACACCTCAATGACCCAACTTTCTCCATGTCCTAAAGGTTCTGCGAGGTTACAGGGATGCCACAGGTTGGGACCAGGTTCCTAGCACCTGTGACTGGTGGAACATTTATCCAAACCACAGCAGAGAGGTGTGATGGGGCAGGACCCATAGCCTGTCTGCTCTCCTACCTTCCTCTAGAACAGAAGTTGGCAAATGGCCACTAAGGGCCCCAAAGCTCATGATTTAGGTTCTGAGGGTCATAAGATCTGTGCCACCACTTCAGAATTTGGTGTTTGTGAAACAGCATCTATATAAAAGAAGTGAATGGACATGGCTGCTTTCAATAAAACTTCAAGCACAAAACTAAATGGTGCACCAGTTTTGTCCATGGTTTGTTTCTGCTCTCAAACTTTCTGTGAGGGGGCAGCAGACAGGGAAAAGGTTTCTAGAACTATTTCTGAAGAGGGAACAATTCTCTTAATCTCTTGTTCCATACTTCATATTATATCATTGTCTCATCTGTCAGGATAGATCATTGAGAATCTATGTCTTCAGCCAAGCTGCCCATTGTAGCCCAACTGCTAGAAATGTAGGTGGGATTTGAATCCACATCTTCAGATGCAGAATCCAGCAGCATCCTTTTTCAGAATGCAGTTCCCTGTTCTTTTCTTGCAGTTGGGCTATAAGAACACAGCACTCTCTTCTGTGCCGAGGTCCCAGCCAATACATGCTGAAGAGAGAAGCTGCCTCTTACCCAGTGCATCTGCTCACAGAGAGGCCAAGTGTATATGAGAGTGCAGAAACTGAGCTGAATTTCCTACAACAGGTCTTGTGCACAAACCAACAACAAACCAATAGGGAAAAAATAAATCTAATAAAAAGCTAAAAAAATAACTGTTAAAAAGTTGCAGCAAAGCATTAATATAAAAAGCCTGCTCTATATGCCACATTTTTTATGCATTCATCCACTGAAGGACATCTAGGTTGGCTCCATGGTTTAGCTATTGTGAATTGTGCTGGTATAAACATTGATGTGGTTGTGTCCCTGTAGTATGCTGTTTTTAAGTCCTTTGGGTATAGTCCAAGGAGAGGGATAGCTGGGTCAAATGGTGGTTCAATTCCCAGTTTTCCAAGAAATCTCCGTACTGTTGCCATATTGGCTGCACCAATTTGCACTTCCACTGAAAAACCAGCCTCTATCTCAGAGCAAAGCCTGTCTAAGAAAGGGACATGACCTTTGTCCTTGGAAAATCCCACAGAGCACTCCTAGGCACATTCCCACCCTGCTAAGTTGTTTATCTACAAATAACAGGAGAAATCTGCTGCACCAGGTGTCCCTGACTCAGTCAGGCTAGGTGGGGATCCATAGCAGCCCCCTAGCAGCCACCAATCAGCATGAGACAGGGAAATACCTGGGATGTCAGATAACCCTCCCAGTAGTTTATGGTGGTTGATAACATATTGGGAAGCCATGTAGTTCAGCACGTACACCCCTCTTGGCTTAAACCAATCAGTTCAAACGAATACCCCTTTTGTACTGACCAATCACCCCTACCCAACTTGTTCCCGCCAGTGAATGTGCTAATCATGTTTTAGAGTTGTTATTTGATTTTCCCGCGGTGTGTGATGATTTGCTAAGGGATGCTATGATGTGTGTGAAGTCCCTGCCCTCTCCAAAAAATGTATAAAAATGCTGCAAACCCTGGGCTCGGGGCCTCTCAGTGTCACCAGTTGCTGTGTGTGCCTGCGGAGGACCGAGCTAGCTCGCAATAAACACCTCTTTGCTGCTTGCATCGATCTTGGGTCTCTGGTGGTCTTTGGGGGTCCCGAATTCAAGCATAACACCACCAGCAATGTATAAGTGTACATTTCCCCCCCACACACATCCTCACCAACACTTATTGTTGTTTCTCTTCATAATAGCTGCCATTCTGACTGGAGTGAGATGATATCTTAGAGTAGTTTTGATTTGCATTTCTCTGATTGATAGAGATGATGAGCATTTTTTCATATATTTGTTGATTGATTGTATATCCTCTTCTGAGAAGTGTCTGTTCAGGTTCTTGGCCCATTTGTTGATTGGGTTATTTTTGTTGTTGTTGTTGTTTGTTTGTTTTGGTGCTTGGATTTTTCAGTTCTTTATATATCCTAAAGATTAGTGCTCTATCTGATGTGTGAGGGGTAAAGGTTTGCTCCCAGGATGTAGTCTTTCTGTTCACCTCACAGATTGTTTCTTTTGCTGAGAAGAAGCTATATAGTTTCATTTCATCCCATTTATTGATTCTTGGTTTTAATTCTTGTGCTATAGAAGTCTTATTAAGGAAGTTGGGGCCTAATCCCACATGATAAAGATTAGGGCCTACTTTTTCTTCCATTAGATGCAGAGTCTCTGGTTTAATTCCTAAGTCCTTGATTCATTTTGTGTTAAGTTTTGTGCATGGTGAGAGATATGGGTTTAATTTTATTTTGTTGAATATGGATTTCCAGTTTTCTCAGCACCATTTGTTGAAGATGCTATCTTTTCTCCAGTGAATGTTTTTGGTACCTTTGTCTAATATAAGATAATTGTAATTTTGTGCATTATTCTCTGTGTCCTGTATTCTGTACTATTGGTCTACCAGTCTATTTTGGTGCCAATACCATGCTGTTTTTGTTACTATTGCTCTGTAGTATAATTTAAGGGTCTGGTATAGGGATGCTACCTGCTTCACTCTTTCTGCTAAGGATTGCTTTAGCTATTCTGGGTCTCCTATTTTTTCAGATAAATTTCATGATTGCTTTTTCTATTTCTATGAGGAATGCCATTGTGATTTTGATCAGAATTGCATTAAATCTATATAGTGCTTTTGATAGTGTTACCACTGTTGACCAGTCCTTGCTTCCCTGATGTTGAAGAATAACACCAAAGAAGCACGCTGAGGCAAGGTCAGAGTAGAAATTAGAAGTTTATTAAAGGACAGCAGAAAAGACTTCTCCCAGAGGAAGAAGGGGACCCAAGAGGTGGAATCCATGGAAGTGCAGTTGTCTCCCCTTTTTATAGTTCTTTTTCAGTGATGGAATGTAGGTGGGAAGGCCAGAGGGGTGGGACACAGGTGGACTTAATTATCACCTTTTGGGATGGGATTATCATTTCTCTGGGATGGGCTATCTCCAAATCTGTTGGGGATGTTTCCTGGGCTCCATTAACATTTCTTTGGGATGGACTTTGGCCTAGGACCTTTTCAGGACTTCATTAACATTCCATGAGTTGTCCTGTTTCCTGGAATCATTCTCAGCATGGCCTCCATTTTAGATTTCACTCGGTATTAGACCCGATTTACCTAACTACACTGATTATCTAACTTTAAATCTGGCTTCAATAGTATGGTCATTTTGATAATATTAATTCTGCCTATCTAGGAGCAAGGTAGACTTTTCCATCTTCTAAGGTCTTCTTTGGTTTCTCTCTTTAGGGTTCTGTAGTTTTCATTGTATAGATCTTTCACGTCTTTTGTTAAGTTGACTCCCAAGTATCTTTTTTTTTTTTTTTTGAGGTTATCAATGTTTATAGCAGCACAATTCACAATAGCTAAACTGTGGAGCCAACCTAGATGCCCTTTTTGTGAATGAATTGATAAAAAATGTGGCATTTAAATACACAATAGAATTTTACTCAGCAATAAAAGAGAATAAAATTATGGCATTTGCAGGTAAATGGATGGCATTGAAGAAGATATTGCTAAGCGATGTTAGCCAACCCCAAGTAAACAAATGCCAAATGTTTTCTCTGATGTAAGGAGGCTAAGTCATAGTGGGTTAGAGAGGGGGGGCAAGGGAGAAATAGATGAATTCTAGATAGGGAAGAGGGGTGGGAAGAAAAGGGATGGAGCAAGGGATTAGCAAGGAAGGTGACTATGATAGTCATCATTATTTAAAGTACATGTATAAAGACATAAACTGGGTGTCAACATACTTTATATACAAACAGAGATACAAAAAATGTGGTATATACGTGTAATAAGAATTGTAATGCATTCTGCTCTCATTTTTTAAAAAATAAATAAAAAGAAAAAGAAGAATAAGAAATAATATGAAGAGGTGTACATCCAAAGGAAAGGTGGAGGATGGTGGGAAGTCAGTTTGGAGTTTGAACTGGGTGTTGAAAATACCTGGGAGTTGATCTTGGGCATTTGGTTGTGTGGACTGCAGTGACTATGGGAATGGACTGAGGTAATGGAGTTGAGAGACAATAAAAGACAAGAGAAGGAAGGGCTCTGATGGTGGGTCTGGTTGGGGTAATGGGAGGTAGAAGAGCTGCCCTGAGGCCCCTAGGAAAGGCATCACAGAACAAGTATTAAATATGTTAAGACACAGCTGTGCATGTGGTGGTTGTGTGTAGAATGGCTTCTTGACTATGAGGGATGGGTGGAAGTTCAG
Organism: Marmota monax; assembly: GCF_021218885.2. Lineage (NCBI taxonomy): Eukaryota > Metazoa > Chordata > Mammalia > Rodentia > Sciuridae > Marmota > Marmota monax. Next base: position 139,965 of record NW_026693898.1, on the reverse strand, counting down.
TGTGAAGCCTGCAGCTCAGAGTGAAGAACCAAGCCTGCATAAACATTATGCAAGTATGCAGACTCAGCCCTGCTCTGCTGAGATATGACTGACAATTACATTTGCACACATTCATACTGTACAACAAAAGGAGCTGACATAGGTAGATATTGTGGAATGCTTTCCACAAGCCACTTTATATATATATATATATATATATATATATATATATATATATATATATATATATATATATATATTACTTAACATATATGTATGGTAAGGACATTTAAGATCTCTCAGAAAATTTCAAGTTCACAACACTTTCTTGTAACCTGCAGTCTCGATGTTATACATGAGATCCCCAGAATTTATTGGTGTTGGAATGCAATTTTTTCTCACTTTGACCAAGCTCTCCATTTTCACTTCTTTACAACCACTCTATGAAGTTGACATTTTTAGATGCCATGTAAGAGAGAGATCAAACAGTATTCTTGTCTGTTTTATGTCACTTATAACACTGCCCTTCAGGTGCATTTATGTCAACACTGTGGCAGGATTTTCCTATTTAGAATGCTCAATAACATTGTTAAGGAACATACCACATCAACTACACACAGTTTTTCACTGGTGGACACTGTGTGTTGCCTTGCTTCTGTCTTGCCTCTTGTGAAGAGTACCACAAGGAAAAGGGAGTTTCAGATGTCTCTGTGAAATGTGATTTTTTTCTCCTTTATTTTATTTTTTAATTGATTTTTTAAAAAATGAATGACAGCAGAATGTGTTACAATTCTTATTACATGTATACAGCACAATTTTTCTTTTCTTTTTTTTTTAATATTTATTTTTCAGTTCTTGGTGGACACAACATCTTTGTATGTGGTGCTGAGGATCGAACCCGGGCCGCACGCATGCCAGGCGAGCGCGCTACTGCTTGAGCCACATCCCCAGTCCCTAGCACAATTTTTCATATCCCTGGTTGTATATAAAGTATGTTGATAACAAATTGTGTCTTTATATATGTACTTTGGATGATGATGTCTTTCACATTCCAACATCCTTGCTAATCTTCTGCCCCACCCCTTTCCCTCTCACCCCTCTGCCCTATCTATAATTCATCCATTCCTCACATGCTTCCCCTCCTTACTCCACTATGGCACATATACACAATGGAATTTTATTCAGCAATAAAAGAGAATAAAATCATGGTATTTGCAGGTAAATGGATGGAGTTGGAGAAGACAATGCTAAGTGAAGTTAGCCAGCCAATCCCCCCCCCAAAAAAATGCTGAATGTTTTCTCTGATATAAGGAGGCTGACTCAATTTGTTTTCCTTTAGATGCACACAGGGAGTGGGATTGCAGTGTCACAAGTATGTTTTACTCTCAATTTTCCAAGGCATTTTTTTACAGTTTTCCATGGAGAGTGGGCCAATTTGCATAATCACCCAAATAATATGCCCAAGGTTCTCTTTGCTCCATATTTCTGCAAACACTTGTTATTTCTAGTCTTTTTTTAACCATCCCAACAATTGTGAAGTAATATCATCTTACGTTTTTTACTGATGGTTAGTCACTATAAGCATAATTAATATATCTGCTGACCACTTTATATCTTTTTTGAAAATGTATCTACTCAATTACTTTACCAAAGTTTTGAAAAAAAAAATAAAATTTACTGTATATATTAAGGTAGACAAAATGACACCATAGATATAGAGTGAAATGGTCACTAGAGTAGAACAAACTCACTTATCTCTCATCTTACATAAGAACATATATTCCCCCATGTCAAGAACAGCAATAATCAAATCATGCAGCAAAACTCCTAACTGGAATACAGCACCTCTAACATAGTCTACATATCAAGTACAAGATTTTCTGAAATGTTCACCCTAAGTATTTACTATTTGGTGTGTTTTTATCTACAGCCATGGGTAGGTAAATTTTTATATGGATTCCATGTGGAGCCAATTCCTAAAAATTGGGTGCCCTTGGGAAAGCCAGTCTTTCAAAGGTTATGTGTCATCTTGACTGTTCCCAAAGTACAAATAACATGAACATTTAATAAATATAATGAGTCTAGTGATTAACAGATGTAAAATAGAGTAAGATAGAAAAAACTGAACTGAAGGTCATACCATCAGAATAGTTTGAAAATACTGTGGTAACACAGAACCTTCTTTCTCTTTTTTAAAGGTACTTCATCTCTTCCTCTTTCCTTCATCTTGGTTTGAACACTGCTCTGTGCAGTTCCAGGTGCCCAGGGAGTCCTAGACAGCATGAGGGCAGAAATAAAGAACATGTAGGGATTGAACTCTTTCATAGGAGGCATGTTTGAAGTAGCACTCATATTCCTGTTTTTTTAATTTTTAATTTTTTAATTAGTTATACATGACACTAGAATACACTTATGCACTTTGATATCTTTTTCCAGGTACAATTGAGCTCTATGGTCATGTTATGCTCGAATTCGGGACCCCTAAAGACCACCAGAGACCCAAGATCGATGTAAGCAGCAAAGAGGTGTTTATTGCGAGCTAGCTTGGTCCTCCACGCACGCACACAGCAACTGGTGATGCTGAGAGGCCCCGAGACCAGGGTTTGCAGCAGTTTTATACATTCATTGGAGAGGGCAGGGACTTCACATACATCATAGCAAATCATCACACACCGCGGGAAAATCAGGTGTCATGACAATAGGAGAAATATCCAGGTGCAGTTTTAGGTTAAAATTGCACAGGGTGGAAAAAGGAAAGCTCCCCTCTAGTGAGCTGAGAAGGAGAATTCTACCAATCCCATTAGTTGATGGAGAAAGAAGTAGACACTCTCATACATTGCTTGTGAGCCTGAAAATAAAAACTTCTACTCTGGACAGCAGTGTGGAGGTTCCTCCTGAAAACTAGGAATATAACTACCTCAACACCAAGCCATAGTACACCTTGGTATTTATCACGAGGAAGTAAAAGTCACTTTGTGAGATATGTCAACATCACTGTTTTGTAGCAGTGCAATTTACAATGCACAACCAGAGAAATGAATGGACTGCAAATTCCTGCTAGCAGTATCAGGGTGCTGGACAGAAGCCACCTTTACTCAGAGTCCTTTTTCTAGTCATTTCTCGTAAGAGATCAGAAACCTCCAAATTAAAATAAAATATATTTCCAATACTTTACTGTGTCTTGAATTCAGTGGCTCTGGAGGCACACACAAACACTATTCTGGTTGGGTCTGGGGGAGAAAATGAGAAACAGAGACACAAGAGCTCTGGGCAGCTACAGTAGGTCTTGTGGTCTATGGAGGACTAGAAAAACCCAGGACACTTCTATTCTGATGTCGTGTTTGCAGTTCTGTGATGTCATGCCAGGGATGTATCTGGTAGAAAACTCTTATCATGCAGCACCATACATATGAGCATATATACATGTATGTCAACCTACCATGATTACTGGCTTTTGAAATATTTGCTCCAATTTCTGCCCCATAGGTGGTTCTAAACTATTCCCTTAAAATAGAAGGGTGAGTGTAATGGACCCATGTGGTCCAGCCCCTTTTGCAAGTGTCTGTCTGTGTGACAGGTCAGAAGGAATTGCCAGTTTTCTATTTCCAAGCTGCAGGTGCAAGCTCTCTTCACAGGATGGTGGTTGTTAGACATGATACTATGGATTTATGAGAGAGACTGAAGGGAATGTGCTGAAAACTCTTATCTGCAAGAGGTGTGTTGTGCCACCTGACAATCTATAATGTAGAGGCCAACAGGGGCACTGCACATTTCAAATAGGTGCTTTAAGAACAGTGGTTGTGAGGAAGATAAACTATGCAGTAAGTAATTCGAGAGACAGAAAGATCTAGGAGAGGGGGGCAAGGTCTCATAAGAAGATATGTTCCTATATTTTCCAGAACAAAGCACAGATTCTGCCAACAGACCTCATCTACCATGCTCAAAGAGAGTGCCAAGAAATCCCTAAGACACTTGGAATCTTGCGCACCCCTGAGATCACTGACTGCAGAAGTCCCCAATTGGGGTCTGCATCACAAAACAGTCTCCAGACTCCATGGTGAGAGGTTTTATCAGACAAACATACCACATCCCTGAGTGAAAAAAATAAAAAATACTGAAGGTATGCAGTGAAAACCTTCCCTAAGCACCCCATGCAAGGAGCTGGGCATAACTGAGAGAATCTCAGCTTGTGTACTCCACTACCACTGAATTCAGTGGCTCTGGAGGCACACCCCAAACTGAGAGAAACTCAGCTTGTGTACTCCATTACCAAATCACTATCAGATAAGGTATGTTTGGGATGGAGAGACCAGAAAAGAGTTGGATTACATTTGCCTCCAAGAAATCCCACCATGGTTTTGGTTTCTATAATTGAAAATCCTGAACAAAAATTCCCCATTTCAATTTCATTAATAACAAGAAATTTTATGCTTTTCTTGCTGCTCTTGGCTTTTGTGTAAGTTGTTGTGTATGGAGTTTCCTCATTATTTCTTCCTGTTCCATCTCATTTTCTAACATTTTGGCTCCTTTCTTGTATGTTTCCCCTGTATCACCTCTTCTTGCCACTTCAAACCCAATACTTTCTCAGTTTTGTTACATTTTCTCCTTATTTCCTCCTGCAGCTATGTTTAATCACATCAGTTTCAATGTCCTTCCTTATTGAATTGCACCTTAATAATTTTATGACCAGTACTGCCTATTTTTTCAACTAGATGTACACTGCTTTCCTCTCTAGTTTGTGGTCTTAGAGAGATCACTTTAAACAAACATTTTCTTTATAGGTGATACATGTTTTAAACTGTCATTCTTACTGGAGGTTATTCTCTACTCTTCAAAAGGTCCTGGTGGGTGAACCTTGCACCTTGGTCATATCAAGATGGGTACTTGACACTGAAATATCACCCCTGCCCAGGATGTATTTCAAAGAGAAAGCTTTGCACTAAAGGACACACACATATACTTGGAAGAAAAAACCATCCCAATGCATGCAAAACCTTGGCCTTACTAACACAGACAATAAGAAAAAAAGGCAAGAAACACCTCAAATTCCTAAATTCTCAAAAAACGGCATTCAAAGCCTTTTTTTTCTATCATTCACTAAAGAGTTTGGATAAAGATGTTAATAATATTGACTACTTTATGGTATGGAAAGAAAAAAAAACCTAGAAAGTTCCTGCTTTTACCCAAAAGCAATGGTTCCATTCTGGGAGGTTTCAATTTCCTTAATAGGTCATTGGGTATCTTTTTTGAGGTTATACTATTTGCATTGATAGAGACACTGATGGCTAGGTTGTATGAAAATCTTCACCTTGGCATGAAAGCATGCTCATATGTAACAAAAACTGAGCCACTGGAAAGGACCATCCTTTACCATAAATCCATTCAATGACCATTGCCACTATATATGTTCATTAATTCAAATAAGTATTCACAAAACCACTTAATTATAACTCCTTCATCATTTAAGATGGTTATAAAAATGGAAGCACAAACAATATTTGGAAAATTTCTGCCTCAATCACAAGGATAATATTTACCTATATGTTATCATGAATTCTAATGTTATTTTCAGATTCATAACCAGTTCAATTCTTTTAGACTCAAATATTAAATTACCATCTTTGAATTTCAAAGCACTGTTATGAAAGATAATTCAATTTGGCCTTATTGATTTTCTTAAAACAAGCAAAACAGGAAGAAACCAGAAATTTAAAAGGATGCATGTACATACCTGTGGCTGCTTATTTTTTGGTGCCATCAAGACCTTCCTCCTCTTCTTCAGATGATGAGAACCAAAGTAGATCAGCTAAAAATTATGTAGATATTCTTAAAATACTTAGAACATTTAGAGAGAATGAAGTCTGTCAAAAATAAAAATAATAAGCTTGAATTTTAGGTGATTATTTACCTTTTTAATTGTTTATTGGTGTGGTATACTTGTGTGTATTTGGTGATTTAACCCTCTGGGTTAACTTACAACATTGACAAGCGCTCTGCCAGAGTTGTATCCAAAAATCTATATATACATATATATTTTTTGGAGGCTAGGTCCTAAAGTGTTCGTTCTGGCCTGAGGCTTGCCATGCTCCTGTCTCAGTCTCCCAAGTACATGTGTTTAGAAGTGACCTGCTAGACCCAGCAAATACTGATTATTTAAGGTAATGTATTTAGTGATGTAAGACTTCAACAGTGTTCCTGACCTGGGGAGACACTACATATCACCAGGTTCATGACACAAAAATATCTCAAAGGTATATCCACTCAAGATGAATGAAAAGTTGCCAGAAGCAAATTTTAAAAACACTATAGAAATGTGGGGATTCACAAAATTTGCTATTCTCTTCCTCAAAACAGTAACTTTTAAAAACAACTATTATTCAGTAGTCATTTCCACAATGGCTGATATTTTCTATACTGTTATCAATGAATATCTTGTATTTAAAATGTTTTTCTTCATTATTCTGAAAACTGTGTTCTTCTGTCAGACTCAGATTGTTCAGTTCTGCATAATTATGAATCTGCTTGTCATAAAGTGGTTTTTCTTTCCTTGGAGTACCTTAGTATTTCAGCCACAGTTCAATTGGATATCTACCAGCTGTTGTGTAAATTACTCCTTCCCTTGTCTAGCCCTTTGGCTCCTAGACTCGAGGGAACTTCTTTTACATCATTTGGAATCAACAGTTTATTTGAACCCAAAATTGATTATGCTCCTTTTGTAAGTGAGAAGAGAGTAAAAAGATGCTAGGGATCATGGCTTCCTGAAGCTAGGACTCAGCAGAGACTAAATGAAGTGAGGTTACCAGTCAGAGGCAGAAAGTGGAAAGAGCTTGAAAGGCTGTAGCTGGACACAGAGTTAAGCATTAAGTGGGTCAGTATGTGCCTGAAAATATAGGGCTGCTCAGGAGCAATGCCAGAGGACAGTGAAGGCAAGAGAAGAAATAGAGTTAGGCTGAACTCATGAAAGATTTCTGGGTAATTTTAAAAGCTGGCCTTTCATGCTCTAGAGAGAGGTTCATAGTCACATTTGCATTGTAGCTAGATGGTTCCAAATGCTGGGGACAGGGTAAGTGTGGAGAGCATACTCATGAGCCGAGATAAATAAGCAGGTGGCAGAAGTGCCAAAAAGAGGGAACCAGGCCAGAATGGAGGGAATGATCCAATAAATGCAGAGGATATTTCATTTTGTGGGACGAGTATAAAATGAAGTTTCATTAAGTAAATAAAGGACAAAGCTGAGTCTCTGGAATAAGAAACTCTAGACTGTTAAACAAGGTTTCAAAAGACATGTGAAATAAAACATAGCAACTGATTGAGTTCTTTGGATTTACCATGTACTATTTCAATTTCACATTTTCCTATGATGAAGGGACTCATTTCAGTGCTCTGGGGGCAATTTCCTGAATCTTGGAATTACCCAAACCTCTAATGAAACAGAGGTAAAGCTTTGTGGTAGAGCCACTGCTTAGCATGGAAAAGAATCTGTGTTCAGTCCCCACAATTAAAAAGTAAACAACAACAACAAAAAAAACACAAGCAAAGAATGTATGAAAAGGGAATATGCATAATGGTTTGTGTAAATAATTTTGAATTTACAACTCTGGGTTAAAAAAATCAGAAAATACTAATTTCCTATAAATACTCTATTAGTATTATATGAAATAACAAAATTAATACAAAATAATACTTCATATTAATTATTACAGATATAATCACATGAGTGACAATGGACACAGAATAAACAGTTGCATCAAGTACAACACGGGTTCAATAAAGTGGGTATTATACTAGAATGAAAATTAAATCTTAAGTGGGTTCTGTTTCACACACTACCCCTAATCCTTGGGTTTAAACAAATATTTTTATGTCTATCTCCCAAGACCTGGAATTTATTGGCAGCTATGCAATAAACTTTTACAAAGTATGAGGGGAAAATAGAGCCTCATAACTAACCTACAAGGTATAAAGATTCCAGTTGGAGAACTTTAATTTTAGAAATGTCTGAGATAAAGATTTTTTAGAAATCATTTTGTTGTGTTTTTAAAGATATATTTTTAAACTTGTATGCCAATATAGACACTGGAATTTTTTTTGTCAAATCCTCCTACTACTTAGGAGAAAATCTCCTAGCATTTCAAATATTTTAATATAGTTCTTTCTACAGAACTTGCATTGCAAAATTTACCTGATTTGTATATCCTTTCTTAAATTTTCCCTACTGTAGTCTTTTGAAGAAAATACCTCCTGTCTAGGATAGGCTGTAGGGGTTTGGAAAACAGATAATAAATACATTTTGTACATTTTATACAATACACAGTTAATAATTTAAGATAAACATAGAAGTTTATAATTACCTTTACAAAAGAATGTGTGAAATCCTGAAATACTGAAAAGCAAAAGAAATATATAATCCACAAAACATGAATATAATAAAACCAAGCACACATTGCTGCTGAATCAATGTGGAGCCGTGTTTCATGTGTTAACTTTGATAAAGAATATTTTAGCTTTTGGGTTTCTGTGTTTGCTGGTTTTTGTTGAGTAGTAAAATGAATCAAATACTGAAAAAAAATCCAATATTGGTTTAATTAAACATGGAGTTAAGTTTTCAAAAGTGAGATTACATTTCTAATTACCATAAATATAATAGGTAATGTACACATACCAAGTAAAGGTGTGGAGTGATTGAAGGAATGGGAGTATCTAATCAGAGGAGCAAAGCAGGAATTTCAGGACATAAATATATAAAATGAAGAAAAAAATTAACAGCATGTGTGTTTAATGTAGCCTATCACAATCATTTAATCAACTTTATTACAGGTATATATTTTGTTCCTCCATTTGTCCTATAATATAGTAAATCCAAAGGTGTGATAACAGTCCAGTGGAAAGTACAATTCATTTCCATTGAGGAAAGTTCTCTGAACTGATCTGCTTACATATATACTTTTTAAAATCATCTATTTTCCCATATTCAGGCAGGACAGGGGTGTATCTTCTTTTACTGTAACCTCTGGTCTAACCCACTGAAAGTTTCTTGATCCACTTATTTGAGAAGACATAGGAACTGTATATAATAAATAATGCTCAATAAACATAAACTATGAAAATATGGTAATCAAAAGGGGAAAAGTGAACTGAAATGCCAAAGAATTATAAGATATGAATAACCGATTAAATTTTAAATTAATTGGCATGTATACAAAGAATAACATCTCTTTTTTGTGCATGTTACCCAACATTTGATTCACTAAAGTTTGAGAGTTTTTATGCATGCTTAATCTTTTACCAATTCCTCTAACTTAACTTGCCTATTTGATGTTTTCTTTTGCTTTGTTGTTGTGTTATTACTACTGGCGATTGAACCCAGGGTTGCCTAACTCCTGAGCCACATTCTCAGCCCTTTTTATATTTTATTTAGAGACAGTGTCTTGCTAAATTTCTGAGGGCCTCATTAAGTTACTGAGCTGGATTTGAACTCAAAATTCTATGGCCTCAGCCTCCAGAGCTGCTGGGAATATAGGCATGCACCCTGTGCCTGGCCATTTAATTTTACCTATTTGAAATTCTCCCTATCTTGTCCCCCAATTTGTAGGTGTATTAGAAGTCATAATGTTTCCAGGGAACATTTTATCAGGCCATGATCAATGTGCACTTGCTTCTTCTTCATTTTTTTTTTTTGTTGTTGTCTATAGTTTTTTTTTTTTCTCATTCTTCATTCCCACTTCTCCCCTCCCCTTCCTTATTTCCCATCTTTTCTTCTAATCTAAGCAGATCTGGAAATGAACCTAATAAAAATTCAACTCCTCTGGGGACACTCAAACTTACCATTGATAAGCTGCATTATTTCAATCTCTTTACTATTTATTATTTTCATTTCTTCCACTATTAAATCATACTAGTGCTCATGTTTTAAACATGCATTATATCCAATGATTATATAATGCATGGTTCTTACCTTCTATATGTCCATTTACACCATTTATTGCCCTTTGATATGCATCACCAGATAAATGACCAAAACCATTCTGAGAAAGAATCTGAGAGATACTCTGGTAAAATTAATATCACTAATGAGTTCCATGAAGATTTCCTAATCACTATTAAAAGGAGACACATAGCTTTCTAGATTTGAAATAAATTAGACTTAAAAACTAGAGAAGTACACATTAAAAATTGAAACATTTTATATCAGAGTGTCATGTATCCTCTGCAAATCAGCCAAATATTATAGTCATTTGGTTACTAAATCTATAAAACCAGGAAAGAAGGACAATAGAGAAATACCAACATGGGGGCTAGAGTTGTGGCTCAGTGGCAGAGTGCCTGCCTTGCATGTGAAGGCACTGGGTTTGATTATCACCACTGCATATAAATGAATAAAACAAAGGTCCATCAACAATCAAAAGAATTAGGAAAAGAGAGAGAGAGAGAGAGAGAGAGAGAGAGAGAGAGAGAGAATGAGAGAGAGAGAGAGAGAGAGAGAGAGAGAGAGAGAGAGAGAGAAATCAACCAGTAGCACACTAAATGATGTACATATTTTCATAAGGAAGTAACTCCATTATACCTAACCCTACTCATCACTTACCACTAAAAATTACAGGACCTTCTACCATGTATAACACATATAATATATAATATGTATAACTTGTGTAAGTTGTGTGTGTGTATATATACACACACACACATATACATATATACATATATATTTGCTACACATCATTAAACATTTAAAACATTGTAATTATAAGCTTTTAGAGTTTAACTAAGATATTTTGTTATAGATCTTGAATTATGTCACATCAAGTAGAAAAGAAGCCACGTTCCCACTCTTTCATTCAGGTAAGCAAGGGCTAAGAGGAATCTAAATATTTTTTGGTAAAACTTTTACTGATAGAAAAACTAGTTTAATAAAATGATAAAGTTGTTTTAAAGAAGGTTTCTTTCTTTTTTCAACTCAAGAAAAAATTATAAGAAATCATACTATGGTAAAAAACATGTATGTAGATGAATACAGTGGTTACTGACTACACCTTGAATTTGAGTTAAATCAATTGTTGTGTGACTGCAGAAACACTAGGAAGGGGCAAGCAGTGGAATGCAATTACAGAGAGCCAATGAACAGTAAAAACAAGGAATATGTTTTTCTGAGAGTAATAAAAGTTTCATAAAAGAATTTAACTGCAGCAGTTTTCCACTCTGGCTACATGGAAGCTCTTCTCTGGTAGGCTCACACCCTCTATAATCTCAAGAAAATCATATTTTAAATTCAGTAAAGAGTTTTGGCCAATTGGATTCTGCGAGATGTTAATGGAGGACAGTTGCATTGCAGCTTCTTCTCAGTAGAATCATAAGCAACTCCCAAAATAATTCTTCATTTAGAGTCCTGTAAGGAGCTCTGGAAAGCTGTACTCATGGTTACATGGTTATCCAATGGATAGAAACTGACGTAAGTTTCAAAATTATATGTGCCTGTAGGAACTATGTGACAGTGAGTGTCAGTATTGATTTTTGGTAGAAAACTTGCTATTACAATCTCCAGAGAGGAGAGCTTATTTCCTGGGTCTGGCCATCTCACTAAGCTCAGAGGCATGTGAAGGAAGAAACCTCACTTCTTCAACTGAAACAATTACAATCACTTCCCTGGTGATTAACAGAGGGGGTTCCCCCTTTAGAAGGTCCCATTGCTAGGACTATGTCTTTGAGAGATCAGAATCTCCTGCATGTTTTACATCCCCAAGACACAAGGGATGCCTCTCTTTACTGGAATTGTGGGTACTCACCTTTTTAGTCCAGATTAACAGAGATGTGTTGAAAACTCTTCTTAGCAGAAAGCATGGTGTGCTGGTTGGCCACCTTATAAAATGAAAGGCAGTGGGGGACATCACCCTGTTAAAACTGGTGTTTTGATATTAGTAACAGGAGATGAGTTGTGTGTAATTTTGTGGGGTAGAACATTTTTGGAGTGCTTGGGAGTCTTGTGAAAAGTTGTTTCCTGCATCTCCCCCAACCAAGCACAGATCCTGCATGCAGTCCATCTCTATTATGCTTAGAGAAAGTGGGACCAAACATCATGAAGACTTGGAGTCTTGCATGATCCTGAGCTCACTGAAAAAAGTTGGGAATTGGGGTTTTAAGCACAGACTGACCCACAGGGTCCATGTGTGAGAGTTTTGTTGACAGCTCCTACTATAGCCAGAATCCAATCCCCAGGAACACAAAAACCAATATTGTGAATGATTTACCTCTTCATATGAAAATGGTCTTATAACACTTCCTAAGCAAATCTGCAAAGTATTTCCCTGATTGGAAAAGTGAATATGGACCCAACAAGGAAAAAACTAGAGACCAACATCCTTGAGGAATATAGTATAAAAATTCTCATAAAATCTTTGCAAACCACATTCAACCACACATTAAAAAAGAACATGCAGTGTCAGGCATTGTGATATGTCTATATTCTCAGAAATGAAGGAGGTTGTTTCAGGCACACTATAATTTCAATGCCAGCCTGGGCGATTTAGTGAGATATGTTTCCAAGTGAATAATAAAGGGGGCCGAGGATGTGGATCAGTGGTATAGTGCTCCTGGCTTGAGTCTCTAGTGTCACATAGAGAAACCATATATGATGATCAAGCTGATTTTGCTCCAGCATAATTCAATACATGCAAATCAATAAAACTGATACACCACATACAGAATCAAGGGCAAAACTACACGATCATTTCAACATCTACAGAAAAAAGCCTTTGAGAAAACTTAAGGGCCCTTCATGACAAAGCCAGGAGGAATTAGAAATAGGAGAAGCTTATAATAAGATAATAAAGAACAAGTATATCAAACCCAAAGCCAATAGTATAATGAACTGGAAAATTTTCCCTAAAATCAGAAAAAGGCAATGATGTTCATTGCCACCAATCTCACTAATCACAGTACTTAAAATTTTAGAGATGAGAAAAAAATAAAATGGATTCAAATAGAAAAGTAACAATGTTAAATTATTTCTATATGCAAATGTTATAGTCGTATTCTTAGAAAACCATAAATGTTACATCATGAGATTTCTACTTCTGATGAATAAATTCATCAGAGTAACAGGATACAAAATAAACATATAAGAATAAATTATCTATATATCAATAGCACATCTGGTGAGAAGGAAGCAATGGTAATAACTCATTCAAATAGCTTTTAAAATAGCTAAAAATAAGCTTAACCAAGTAAGTGAATGACATCTTCAAGGAAAATAACAGATTGATAAAAAAGGAAGTTAAAGAAGACAATAGAAAGTAGAAAGATCTCCTATGTTCATGGAAAGGCAGAATTAATATTGTGAAAATGGCTTTAGTACCATAAGTGAATTATAGATACCATGTATTCCCATTCAAATTATAATGATATTCTTCACAGAAATGGGGAAAAAAACCTACTTTTAAATTTGTATGAAAGAAAAAAACCTAGATAAAGTGGTGCTGATCATAAGAGCAACAATAGATATAACACAATGCCCAATTTCAAAATATAAAACAGAGCCATAGTAATAAAAAACATGGTACTAGTGTAAAGAAAGACCCATAGACCAATGGATAGAAGAGAAGTCAGAGAACCAAACCCACACAGGTACAGTCATGTGATTCTAGGCAAAGATGCCAAAAACATATGTTGGAGAAAAGACAAAAGATATTTTAGAAATAGTGTTGGAAAAATTAGACATCCATACGTAGACGAAGAAAACTAGATGCCTATTTTTTAACACTGTACAAGAGTTTATTCAAAAATGATTAAAGACATATGTACCAGACTAGAAGCTTTAATACTGCTAGAAAGAAAATATGGAAAACACTTTAGTATGTAGGCAATTACTTCCTGAATAGAGCTTTCTACAGCTCAGGAACTAATAGTAACAATGGATAACAGAGAGTTCATCAAATTGAAACCTTTCTGCATAGTAAGGGAAACATGCAACAGTAAGAAGAGGTAGCCTCCAGAATGGGAGAAAATCTGTGCCAGCTACTTTTCTGACAGAAGGTCAATATCCTGAAAATATTAACTCAAACATTTCACACCAGAAACACAAAAACCTATTTAATAAATGAGCAAATGAACAGTTAGTTCTCAAAATAAGGGGTACAAATGGCCAACACTTAGGTGGAAAAATGCATAATATCTCCAGCAATCAGAGAAATGCAAATTAAAGCAACACCAAGCTCCCATTTTCCACCATCCAGAAAAAGCAATCCTGAAGAAAGCAAATGATACTGGGAAGAATTGAGGAGACAAAAACTCTTATATGCTATTGGTAGGAACACAAATTACTATACTCCTATGGAAATCAGTATGAAGGCTACTCAAGAAACTGAACATAGAACTACTTTATGATTCAACTATACTACTCTTCAGTGTTTATTGGAAAATATTAAAGTCAGAGAACTTTAGAGATACACATATGCCCATCTTTATCATGACCGTATTCATAGGAATCAAGTTATAGAATCAGGCTAGATGCTTGTAAACAGGAGAATGAATAAAGAAAATGTGCCATATATACACAAGGAAGATTTCTATGCATAGAGAACAATAAAAATCAATTTTAAGAAAGTAAAGGAAACTGGAATGCATCATGTTAAGCAATATAAGCCATACTTAGAAAAAAAGTATCATATATTTTTCTCATATAGAGAACTAGAGGTGGAAATGATCAACATAAAAATAGATGAATGGATAATAAATTTTATCCATTAACATAGATAAAATTGGAGGTACGGAGGAAGGAATGTTGAAGATAGGATTGGGGAAGTATAATTGATCTACATGTATGTACAAATATGCCATAGTGAAAACTTTGTGCATTAATTTTTAAAAATTGTCCTTTTTTAATTTTTAGAAGTTCATTTATTTTTAATTTATCATGTTCATTACTATTGTTACTTTTTCTGTTTGGATTTATATTTCTCTTTGAATACCAGTACCTATTTATACATATTTTTTATGTTTTTTTTTTTGTTGTTGTTGTTGTTGTTGTTTTCTTTTCAGTTATATGTGATAGTAGAATCTATTTTGGTATAATTCAACAAGCACTGACCATCAATAGTTTTAAGCCTATACTGATTGCTGCTAAATATAAATTACTTGAAGCTTTAATAAAAACAGAAGAAAATATTGATTTCTTAAGTATCTAAAATATGCCACATTTATTTTCTTATTTTTCTATTCATTATAATACCAAATTGATTGTGATGGTAATCACACACCCTGCCTTCTATTCATTGAAGGATGTCAAGAGTAAATGATAGACAGATGTGACACACTGTTCTATATATCCAGCATGTACTTCCTCTAAACATTCCTATGTTTGGCCTAATATTCAATTGCTGCTCTTATTAATTTCATTATTTCTTATTTTAAATATCAGCCATATTGACAATCATTCAATCTGGATACTTATCTTTCCCTTCATAAATAAATTCTTTGTATGCATCCCCTTTTCTCAGCTTCATATTCCTAAAGCTGTGATTTTGGCTTATTTTCTATTTATTTCCTTCCATAAGGACACACCGAAAAATTGTTTATTCCCACCACATTCTATGAGTGGTAATTCTATACATATACCTCACCTGTTGCTTGTTTTCTATTATAATCTTGTAGCCTTATATTTCTTTCTAGGATGTTTGTCTTGATAAAAGATGATATGTTAAAAAAAAAAAAGGAAAGAGAATTTTAAAAACACATTACCTTTGAGTCAGGTGATGTAAAGAAAAGACAATCATTCTTTATTCTGATTGCCTGCACAAGTGTGGTTTCAACTATGTCATTCTTTTTAATGGCAGGGTTACCATTGTCAGGTTAGTTTCCACTGTTTTGTTCCCAGTGTCATATTACACTTCTGACAATAAAAACAAAATAAACAGTATATAAAAATTCTGTAATTTCAAGTCAATAAGCAGCACAAAATCAGGCAGTCTTCAAATAGCTTACCATCCTTTGTGGATTGCCTTGAAGTTTCAGTTAATTTTTCTCCTTCTTCTGGGGTGTTCTAGAAAGAAAAAAAAAGATTAAAGCATAATAAGAACCAAAGTTGACAAAATAATAAATGTTTTCCATGACTGCAGGGTACAACAGAAAGAGCAGAGGTTTCTGAATCATTTTTCTGTATACTCAAACTG
The DNA here is from genome assembly GCF_021218885.2 of Marmota monax. Classification (NCBI taxonomy): domain Eukaryota; kingdom Metazoa; phylum Chordata; class Mammalia; order Rodentia; family Sciuridae; genus Marmota; species Marmota monax. The sequence continues at coordinate 123,826 of NW_026693898.1, read as the reverse complement.
AATTCTCTCACTTACTAAGCTGTATATTCTCATGGGGTAAAGATTATGAGTCATGATACAGAGATCTCCAAAATGTCACTCCACTTATATCCAACTGATTGTTACACAAATACTGAAATCCATTATACTATTTTCTTAAACTGAATGATATAGGATAAAAATGGTAGTCATCTGTATTTAGAGTACTTTTGAAAAAGATTAATAATATGAGAAATTATATGTGATATTTCAATGTTTTTATGACTTATATTGGCATGAATTACCTCTTAAGGAGAAAGCTCATAAGACATGAGCTTTTAGAGTTATCTATTAAATAAGATTGATTGGATTCATAAACAGTATAAGTTTTGTCCATCCTATGGAAAAATGTGACACATTGTTCCTATGTGTCAAATAGCTGAAGATAAACAATTATACAAATTTTGATCCTTCCAAGAAAAAAAAAAGAAATGATGAAAGCAATCTTGTGGAGATGATATCAATGAATATAAACCACACAGAGCTGCTAAACAGAAACATTAACTCAATAAACAAACCATGGTGACAGAGATGGCACAATGAATAGACACTGAAGAGATGTATTCTGCAAGGAAATATTAAGAATTGGAGTAAGTCATTGTTTTAGAAAGAGATGTATGCTCTTTTTATCCTAGTACCTTCATATAATTAAGTTAACAAAATAATAAGATATAAAACAATAAAATACTTAAAAAAAATAGGTGGCACTGCCAATTACATCACCAGGTTTGCTTGACATAGGTAATGAGACAGTGAAATAAGTCATTTTCAAAAAGATAAGCAAGAAGGAAGAAACAAGCTAATTTTCATCTGAAGACCAAATCTAAACTCAAGTTTGGAGGAGGCTTGAAGGATATTCTGGTTCCTACTTTCATATTTATGACATTACTCTAACTTGTTTATTCCTCCTTTATGACATCAATTTGAGATAATTTACTCAAACTTTCACATCCCATATATTAAAAGAGAATGCAAACTTGAAACATATTTTTAAATTCAGTAGACTTAATTACTAGTTATATCATGCACATTATATTACATAGGATGATTAATTATGTAGAAATTTATTTTCTCCACATTTATTCATGTTCAACAATATATATAACACCAGCTTTTAGAAACAGTGCATTTCTCCAGGCCAAATGAGCTCGGTTAAGTTATGAATAATAGCATTCTAAATAGAACACCTTATGATAGCTCTACACATTATTTTCCTCAAAATAAAAATTACACCATTCTTACTCACATAATTTTAGCTCTTCATGACTGAAATAAAATTCAAGTCATTTCAAAGAAAAAAAAAGAAGTATTTTTCATTTGAAACCTTATTTTAAGTGCTACAGGATATTTGCAAATATATTTCCTAACTTGGAATAATTCACAAAATTTGTAGAGTTTTACAATGAATATTTAAATAAATAAATATAGAAACATCTAAAATTTGAAATTTCAGAATGTGACATAAGTATTTGAATATTGTAAGAAACTATAGAGTGAAAAAAAATCTGGGAAACTCAAGTATTACCATATAATTATTGAGAGTCTCTGCTTCCAGAACTGGTTATTACTTTGCATAGACCATCTACTCTTTAATTAGATGAAGAGAAAATTTTTAGAAAAGGTTCATTAAATTATTTATTTTTATTTTATATTGATTCTTTTCAGTTATACATCACAGTAGAAGTTATATACTAGGATATAATTATAAAAGCATAGAATATTATTTGGTCTAATTCAGACCCTAGTACTTCCTTCTGTTCTACTGATCTTTCTGCTATTTACTTATACTTTTTTTTAATTAGTGTCATCTTTAGTGGAAAGACTCAGAAAATATAGATATGGATGCCCTTTTTAATACAAGTGTTAAGATATAGATTCTAGAATTCTGAGTTGCCACAATTCCCAATATTACTTTAGTATAAATACAGAGCAAAGGATAGAAACAGAGGAAAAAAGGTTTCATTAAATGTTATGGTACAAAAATATCCAGGGTTCAAGTCAAAAAAGAAAAGCTACTTGCCATGCAAATTATATATTACAAGCTAAAACCACCAGGAAACTTCTATGATTCTATAAAAATTAATTTAGGCACAAGTGTTGTAAGTCTTGTAAGTACAATTTAAAAGACACAATAATGTAAACTGACCCCAAAAATCCTTGACTAAAAATCATATTTCCTCTGCAGTTATAAAGCTCTTCCTAATGCAATTTGTCTGTCACTATGTATTTCCCAGCCTATCTTTTCTTCCATCCCTCAAGACCCTCTTGAGAGAACACTGATACAAAAACATTTTTTTAAATCAAAATAATTCTCTAAAATAAATTCTTCTTAGCAAATTTTCATATAAAATGTCAGAAAAACATATCTAATTTTCCAGCATTAATACATTAAAACACAAAATTCAGAGCAAGAACATACATTTCATAAAAGATCACTTTACTTTAATATGAGCATCATAGATGTCCTCATCCATTGCAAAGCAGGAATCACCTGGATGAGGTTTTTTGGTAGATCTTTAGAGCAATAATGTAAAGCAAAAATAGGTGAATAGTTTTCTTTTTAAAATAAACTCTGTTTAAAGTTTAGGTATAATTTATTAAATGGTGTTTCTTGATTAATATAATTAAAATATTGTCGCGACCCCTTGCCTGCAAGGAAGACGCAACTCAGGAATCTTCTTTCAGCAGTTTATTCAGGCCCTTGATATTTCTTCTTCTCTCTCTCGGATGCCCCTCCCAGCCTTAATAAAGCATCTCAAGCCCCAATGCGAAGCTGCCACGTGCAGCTTTCTCATAGGGTGGTGAAAAACCATGCGCCAACTCTCCCAAATAAGGAGTTGTTTGTCACAGACCACAGCGGAGCCAGCGCCATCTTGTAATGGCGACCATAGTCTGCAGAAACGGCAGAAGCGACTCACCACAAAATATGACCTCCATTTTTAAAATAAAAATACTCATATTTACTTCTTTCTGCCTCTACTGCTCTGAAACTATGAAATATTCAATGAGGGTACTCTTAGTTCCAATTCAGAGTGAAGCCAATATATCAGCAGAACCTGAGAATAATTTATTCTTGAAAATTGCCTGGCTTGAAGGCTGAACTTAAAACCCAAATAATGGCTGAATTTTTTTTTTCTCACCTGAACTGAAACAAACTTCTGATAATCGAAGACAAGGTAGCAAGATGCAGAGTCCCCTCTCTGTAAAATAATAAGCAAGATGGCTTGAAAATGGCAGTCATTGTTCTTCAGCATGGAAATCACCAATAAAAATATCCTATTACTTGCCTTTACCCAAAAATAGTGCAAAGAGCTCCCCGAATCTTTTAAAATTTTTTGAAAGTTAAAAAGTACATATATATATATATACACACAAATATATGTATGTATATATATATATATATATATATATATATATATATATATAATTTAGAATACTTCTGTCAGATGCCTTAAAACAAATTATGAAATCAATTTTTCCTAAACAAGTCTCACTTTATTCAGGTCCACATAACTAGCAAGCACTTTAAAATATTTACAGGCACTCAGACACTCAAAGAAAAAGACTGACAGAAAAAGCAGAGTCTTTATATTTGTACCTCTGTTTCCCTGAATATTATCTAAATGAATATTATCTAAATGTCCTCCTTTCTCTGGGAATCCATTATTTGGCCAGCCTGTCAAACACACGATGAAAGACTAGAGGGTACTTTGACTAGTTGCTGAAATTCCTTAAGATCCTGAAATTCTCTGAATTTTTGCTTCTGTGAACAGAAAAAAATAATATTCAATTGATAAAATAAAACAAAAACACCAAGAGAACAAGACAGACAATAAAAATAGATATTAAAGAAAAGATTATAGTCATAGAAGAAGGAAAAAAGATTATAAAAAGTCTTTCTAAAATGGTTGGGGAAGTAATTGAAGGATAACTGACAAGAAAATCAGAAAATATAGAAATCAGTTAGAATGTCCTTTAAGGATTAATATAATTAATACTACATTATCTAAACAATGGTATTCTTCACTTCCAGAAAAATAATCTCGCCAGTATTTGCCTGATCTTGTTTATTAGAAAATCATGTGGCCATAGATCTGTGAGATTTTCCATAAAATTTTGATGTATTAAAAAAATGGTTACAAGTGGAACTGTCAAAAATGTCAGGACAAATTTCTTGGACTTTCAGGCTTCACAGGTAAAATGTAAATCAGTTAACACACAACTGCCTTTGAATTTCTGAATTGATGATATAGAATTGATAATACATCTTGGTATCAATCTGTAGATTGAGGTAATACAATGGATTTTTCAGCTAGGTAAGGCTACAGTCTAACCACAGGCCTGATATTTATTAATTAAGTGAATATGGGACAAATTGTCAACCTTATGGATGACAGCTACATCATTAGTAATTAACAGGTTATAATAGCAAGGACACTTTCAAAGTCTTTGTAAGACAACTTTAGAAAACAAGTGTTAACTGAATGTGATGTCTGTCCCAGACTAGAACACTCAACAATCCTTTTATCTTCACTCACCACTTAGTTAGTAGATATTTTTTTAATCTATAAATGCATACCTTTTTAATGAGTCATCTTTAGAACTTTCTTTCACTATTAAAGAAAATAGTAAATATATATTTAATCAATGGCAGAAATGTAAAATATTAAAAGCTTATGACTCTGATATTTTATTATAAAATATTTCTACAGGCTCATATCTGAATAAATTTTTATAATTATTATTAATTATATTTTTGACAGGCAAGTAAATGCATTGACAATTTTTATGTCTCCTACTTTGTATTTATAAATGCAAAAAAGAAATGAGGGAATAATAAAAATTTGACACTTAAAAGTAAATTGTTGGTCCCATAACCATAACCCTTACTAAAAGCTTCAAGATGAAAGAAAGCATAATCATTGTCAAATTTAGTAACATAAAGATAACAGTGTCAAACAAGGGGAGACACAATGGTGGATTAGCAGGAAGTGACTTTTCTCACAGCTCCATTACATGGGACTCAGAGAGTGAGAAAACTGCTTCTCTGTGAGGTGGGTCATAAAAGAATGTCACTGATACTCAATATTGGAAAGAGAACCTTGGAAAAATTGGTAATTTAGGGTGGGTTAGACAAAGATGAGAAACAGAACTGGAGCTTAGGTTCTGATAGAAGTGAGGGAAGTCAGTACACAAGGACAAGAAAGAGTAAAAAGTGCTGCATACAAAAGGCTAGGGTTGTGGCTCAGTGGTAGAATGCAAACCTAGCATGCATGAGGCACTGGGTACAATCCTCAGCACCACATAAAAATGAAATAAAGATATTGTGTCCACCTAAAACTATTACTAGTAGTAGTAGTAGCAGTAGTAGTAGTAGTAGTAATAATAATAATAATAATAATAATAATAATAATAATAATAATGTGCTGCAGACAATCTTGGCACACAGAACATGGGACAAGAGGGTCAAGTTGGCTCTGGGCAGACCCAGGAGCTATTCTATTCATTAAACTGCTGCATGAATGTCACCCCTAGTCTGCATGCTATTCTTGGGGAGCTGAAGCTGGAGACTTGTTTGGACATCTTCACTACAGCAGCACCAATTCAAACTGGGAACTTAGATTCATGTGGGGCACAGTCTGATTCATGAATCTGGCAGACACCAGCCACAAGATTTAAACTGAGCCTACCAAATTAGAAAATTTTCTGGCATGGACAGCATTTTTCCTTTCCAACATGCAAGTCAGAGAAGCTGAAGAGCGCCTTCCTTCCTCTCTTCCCTTGACACAACAGTGCCCAGGACCAGTGGCAGGTCTTAAAAATCTGAATGAGCAGGACTGATGGAGCTTGATGCTTTGGGGAAAATCTCAGGAGGCCAGAAAGAACAGTACTCTTGAGAAACAAAACTGGTTAAGGACTGGCTTTCCCTCTCATGAGTGTAGCCCTGGGGAGAAGAGTGCAGTGTACTCCAAGAGGTTCACTGATTTATTTATGCCCATTAACTTTCCATACAATAAATGTAATCCATCACACAAATAGACAAGAGATGAGAACACATAATCTTCCAAATAGATGCAGCATCTATTTTTGTCAAAATACCACATCCATCCATGCTTTAAACACTAAAAACAATAGGAATGAAATATCATACCTGAACACTGTAAAAGCTATATATGACAAACCCAAGGCCAACATAATTCTAAATGGAGAACTACAGCATTCCTTCTAAAATTGAAATGAGAGAGGGATGCCTACTTTCACTACTTCTATTAGTACACAAAGCAACTCTTAGCAAATACAAAGTGTAGAGATAGTATTCTGTTTTCTATCAGATCATAATGAAATAAAACACAACACCACCAACTTTACTAATGAATGATGAATAGAGAGCTGAACAAATCAGGTCTGTTAACCTCTAGCCAGAGCAATTTGGCAAACGATTATAATTAAAGGGATACAAACAGGAAAAGAAGGCCTAAAACTAGCTCCATTTGAAGAGGACATGATTCTATATTTAGAAGTCAAAAAAAAAAAAAAAAGTCTACCAAAACACTTATAGAACTCAAATGAATTCATCAAATTGCAGGATACAAAAGTAACAAACTTAAATCAATTGTGTTTCTATACTGTAATTATGAATGACCTAAAAGAGAAATTAGGAAAACTATCCCATTCAAAATAGCATAAAACAATCTTGGAAAATACTTAACAAAAGAGGTAAAAGACCTCTACAATAATAATTACAAAACCCTCAAGAAATAAATTGAGGAAGACCATAGGAGATGGAAAGACTTCCCATGTTTTTGAATAGGCAGAATTAATATTGTCAAAATGGCCATACTAGTAAAAGTGCTATGAAGATTCAATGCAATTCCCTTCAATACCCCAAAGATATTATTCACAGAAAATAGAAAAAGCAATCATGAAATTCACTTGGATAAACAAGAGACCCAGATATCCAAAACAATCCCTATCAAGATAAATGAAGCAGGAGGCATCACAATATCAGACCTCAAATTACACTACAGAACTATTAAAAAAATTATATTGGCAAGAACACAGGAAAAGTCACCAAAGGAACAGAAGACAAAGACAAACCCACATAAATACAGTTACCTCATACTAGACAAAGGTACCAATATGTACGTTGGAAAAAAGATAGCCTCTTCAACAACTGATACTGAGAAAATTGAAAATGCATATGTAGCAGAATAAAATTGAACCCTGATCCTCTCACCATGCACAACACTCAACTCAAATTGTATCAATGATCTAGGTATTAGACCGGAATCCACACAACTGCTAGAAGAAAATGTAGGCCCAAAACTCCAACAGGAGAAACAGACTGCAACAGTCAGGAACTGACTTCTTAATAAGATCCCTAAAGCAAAAGAAGTTGTTTGTGGGCCTGACCTTGGATCTACATGGAGGAATGCATTGGTCACTGAACCCCTTGATATTTTACCAATGAGTCAATACCTGAGACCGTTTTATTTTGAGTCAGGGTCTCACTAAGTTGCTGGAATTGGATTCAGACTCACAATCCTCCTACCTCAACCTTCCACGTTGCTGGGATTACAGATGTGTAATAAATTGTCTAAATTGGGTCTTTGTGTATTACTCATATTACCAATATGAGGGATCTTTATTCTCAAGTTTTTATTTCTCAGCTTTCATTTTATCTTCAGTGAATACCATGTAACCCCCTTCCTTTACATCCATCTGAGTGTCCCTTTGAATAGTTTCTTCTGTTTGAAAACATGGATATAAGATGAAGGTGAATTTTTTTTGTTATTTTAACACAATACTGTGCCTTGTTGTGCTAAACTCAGAACCAGGGCTGGTGCACTAGCACAATTAAAGAGATTCTCATACTCAGGACATATGTACAGCATAGGTAAAAGAGATTTGCAACACTGAACTAGAGTAAAACAGGAATGAGGAGGCTGAGATGGCCAGAGAACTGAGGACTCTGAGACTGAGCACACTAATCAGCAGGCCGATTAAGTTTAAATTCAAAATAAGGGCTGGGGATGTGGCTCAAGCGGTAACGCGCTTGCCTGGCATGCACAGGGCACTGGGTTCAATCCTCAGCACCACATAAAAATAAAATAAAGATGTTGTGTCCACCAAAAACTGAAAAATAAATATTAAAAAATTCTCTCTCTCTCTCTCTCTCTCTCTCTCTCTCTCTCTCTCCCCCCCCCCTTCTCTCTCTCTCTTTCTCTAAAAAAATTTAAATACAATAAATATGCAATAGAACAAAGCACATGTGTGAAGGAGAAGATTATGTTTAATAATGGGGAATTTTTACTCACTAATATAACAGCAACAACAATCATAACAGTGTTTGTTAATTAGGATGTGCTGAAAGTTCACTTTAACAATAAGAAATACATACAATGAAAATAAAAAATGTGTCATTAGATATTCTTTCAAAAGAAATTAATAGCCAGCCATGGTTGCCCATTTATTTAATCTCAGAACTTGAAAGGCTGCAGCAGATTTATAAATCTGAGGCCTGCCTAATCAAATTAGCTAGAACCTGGGTCACAATAGCAAATGAAAAGGATTGGGAATGTAGTTCAGTGGTAAAACTCCTCTGGGTTCAATCCATGTTACAAAACAAACAAACAAACAACCACCACAAAAACAACAAAGAGAGACACAGAAAGAAACACACACATACACCCACAAAGAGAGAGAAGCAATCAGGGTTAGAAATGTACTTTTGTATTTGGGATGTGACCAAACAGTAAAACATTTGCTATGCTTATGTTTGATCTCAAGCACTGAACACACACACACACACACACACACACACTCAAAAAATAATGAATATTTAATTATGTAAGTATAGGAAAATCTTGACAACTTTACAATTGTAGTTTGTATACAGACATATTTTTCTCATATATTTATCACAAATTATAAACAAGCAATAAGGAAATAAAAAATAATCATCATATACATATAGCCACAGCATATTCAAGTAAATGTAAGTGGAAGCCATAATAAAAAGAAAATCAGTTACATTTTTATTTCCCTATTTTACTGGCTGGGACTTCGGCTACTTTATGCATTCCATAAAAAATTTATCTGTTTATTCTGGCAAAGCACAGATGAAATTAAAATTATATTTATAACCATTTAAGGGTGTAATTATTTATCACTTAGTATATTCACATGTGTATCATCACAAACACTTAGTTCCAGGTATTGTTTGAGATGGAAAGCAACTAGTGCCCACTAGCAATTACTCCTTTGTTTCTCTTTCACACAGCTCTTTGATCATGAGAAATATGGGGTTTTTTTGCTTCATAAATTTACCTGTTCAGGAAGTTACATATACTTTTGATTATAAAATACAAGGCATTTTTCTCTGCTTTCTTTTAATTGGCTTAAGGTATACGGTTTCCACATACATCTTTATTGTAATATTTTAGTACTCATATGAAATATTATTGCTGAATATGACTTGGATTACAGTTCAGAAGTAGAGTGCCCACCTATCACATGTAGCCTGGAGTTCAATTCCTAGCAATACAAATATAATATTGCCTAATAATATCCTATTTTGGAAAAATACAGAGTTTTTAAAATCCATTTACTTTGTATTATCTTTACATGTTAGCTAGTGTATTATTTTCAAACTGAACACATTTTCAGTTATTTTAGAGGTAATTGCTGGTTAATTTAGTAATTTTTATGTTATTAAGAAACCACCAAGGTGCTTTGCACAGTGATTAGATAATTTTACTTTCCCAATAAAGAGGTATAAAATTTTCAATTTTCTGCACACTTGACATTTGTTCTTTTCTTTTTTCATCCATTTTAAGATTTTTTTTTTTGCAAAACTTTATATAGTATAAAACAGTTGCACTTGGATAGACAAAGAAACAAAAGAATACTGCCTGACCAGATCACATAGTGGTTTATTCATGGGCAGAGCAAAACCAAATAGAAATGTAGGGGTCAATTAATATATGTCAAGTGGTATGAAGTCAATTTAGGGCTTAATTTTACAGCTTAAATAATTTGGGGGTGTCTGGGATGTATAGGATTTGTCTATATTTTGGTTCCTTTTTTTTGGTGTAACTATGCAGGGTCCATTGTGGCACTGGATTATGAGAGCCTAAAAAGAGAATTGTTTGAGCTCTAGGCTCAATCATCAACTCAAGAAAGAGGATTGACTGTCCTCTAGTTAAGGTTAAAAATTTGATCAAGATAGTTCTTTGAAAACAAGAAAAAAAAACCTCACAATTTTGTCTTTACTTTCATGGTAAGGTTATTTTTTATATATATGTTTTCTCAAGCCCAAGTTATTAATTTTCACACCTACTTTTGAATCATAACTAAGAATTTACTGCTAAATCTTATTCAAAAATATGTAATTATTTTCTTAATTTTTCTAGTGTTAGCTCTCATATTCTGGTGTAAGATTCATTTCATAATAACTATTTTAAAGAATCTCATGTAAAACCCAATAATGCTTTTGACACATGAATATGCAATAATACCAACCTTATTTGTGGAAGAGACTCCTCATTTTCCATGTAATTCCTCTGACAAACTTGTTAAAATTCAATTAAACAAAAGTGTGGCATTTACTTCTAGACTTCAATTTTCTTCCATTGTTTTTTAGTTGTTTTTTTTTTTTTTTTTTTGTACCAGAATTGAACACAGGGGAACTTAAATTGAATTGCTTAGGGCCTTGCTCTCCTTCCATCTAAGCATCCTTAGCGGCTGTAATTACAGGTATGCACCACTGTGCTGTCCCTATAAATAGATCTCATTCTTTTATATGCTAACTGAATATACAAATATTTATCATGCTTCTGGTGATAGAATACGTTAATGTCATTAAGATACACATATGTCAAAATAGAAAATGTTTACATAATCTTATGAGACACTTTGTAAAAATTTTCTATTTTGTCAGAATCTAGAAATTGCTTAGGACCTCACTAAGTTGCTGAGGCTTTCTTTAACTTGTCATATTTTTATTCCCCCTCCTGAGCCATTGAAATTATACATTTGTGCCACCATGCTTAGGTAGTTAAAATATTTTGAAGGTTGAAGATATTGTTCATTCAAGTTATTGGAAGTTATTCTCACCTATTTACAAATGAGTTACCAATCAGTAAATTTGGGATAAAATATGGCCTCTCTAATTGATAGTTGGAACTGAATTTTTATCTCTTCACCACTAACCACAGGAGTGGCTTTGCTCAACTCAGTTTTCTGTTAGTGTTAATTTTTATTCAAATTATTAGTTGTTTTCCATTTATTTTTAATTTCCATTGTTTTTACTTTAACTCATATTTGGATTTGTCTCTATTAACTACTTAGAATAATTTCTTGCAATTAAATTTGAAACAGTGCTTTATCAATATACCATAATCATGGATTCTATTTCCTTTTTGAATCTATTTTAAATCCTTCTGTATTGACCCAAGTTTCATGTAGCTTTATGTTTTTGTATAGATATTCCCAGATAATAGTCTCATCAGGGAATTCTAGTGCACTGTTTGATATCCTATTTATAAATGCTGTGCTCTCCTTACATTATCTATGGGTAAAACTTTTTCATTTTTAGCACTCTTGGGAGACAGATGCAGTCTTTTGTTCATGTTTCCATAGAATATTTTATCACCATGCCTGTGGAATGCATTATAAAATTTAATATTTCTTATATGGTGAGAAATTAAAAATGCATTGTTGATTATTGATTTCCTAAATTCAGACCTCAGCCATTTTTTCACAGTATTCCAGGTCATTTCTAGATGCTTCAGAAAAATACTTCTGAGGATACTATTCCCATTGATGAAAAGCAAAATATAGACACATACCCTGATTTTTTGGTATGTCTCTATGTAAAACCTAACCTTAGAAAATAAAAAGTTGTATATAGTGTGTGACCAAGTGGAGCTCTTAAATTTGAAGTTATGCAGAGTTTATTCTGAATCATCCTCATCTTCTTAATAGGTGTGGGGCTTGGAACATATTTCTTTCCTTTAAATAGTTATATAAGCTTTATGTATAAGAAAATGTATTAGGATATCAGCAATTTATTTGTGTATTTATAAACTAGGTAATATGCTTTTCATCTTCATGTCTTAAAATGCAGAAAAACTGAATCTATGAAAGTGCATTTTTTGGTACCTATACTTAAAAGATCTTGATTTCCTTTGCTTTTGCCTTTCAAACCACGCTGCTTTCAAAATAACAAGTCCTCCTTAAAGGAAGAGATATCAAAGCAAAGAAACAAGGTGCCCTTTATAATGTTGATAGCTGACTTTATAAAATTTAGCAGTCATTTGCTAACTACTTCCACCAGAAAAAAACTAGATAAGACCAGCATGATATAATAAACCACTCCACCCATGATCTAATAATTTTTGGAGTGACTAACTTAGATAACTCATACACCCATTATAAATGGAAACTATGATTCTGTCACATATTGTGAGAAAATTCTATGAAAAACAGCAGTTGCCTTATTAGTACTGACTTTCTTTTCTTTTAACATATGTCTGAATCTCTATTCCTATATTTTCATCTCATTGTCCCCATTTCTGATGCCAACTTTATTTTCCTACCACATAATAAATTATTCCTCACATTATACTTCAAAAGGAGAGTGTTTTGTAACTTCGTTTTCTCTAGCACATGATGACACTATGAGATTTTTCAAAAAATCCTGTTTGTGAGCATTTCCTATGATAGGAAAAAAGAGAAGAATCACTTGACTCTTTGTAAAACAGTACTTGTTATTATCCTCCCTTTGTCTTTTATAGACACAGATACCTTATTGGAATATTTTTGAGTTGTGATGCCCCATTGTAGACTTGGAAGGATGATGTGCCCTCATGCCACCCTCATATCTTTTCTTGGCTCTGGGGATTCTTAGATACCAACAGCTTTCATGTCTAAGTTCTTTTGGAGTGTTTCATATCAGTCTCTGCATCCTTTTCTGACATAGGGGAAGCAGTCTGAAGTATTGTGTGTAGATTTTCAGTAAAGTAGTTTGATGCCCTGACTTTTTGAAACTTATATTTTCACCAACAATGTACAAGGTTTTCTTTTTCCCATATCAATAGTTTCTTGATTCTTTGTTATCTTTCAGCTTATTGATAAAAGTGCTTCTAAAAGTTGTGGTCAGTATACAATGTCCACTGTTTTAACTTATGTATCAAATTCCTGATGGAAGATTATAGAGTCCATTCTGTCAAGTGGCCACAGATAAAGTGTGCTCTAAACATTTTCTGGGAATTAACACAGATGCATACTTTTTAATCCCTTCTATGAACTACTGCTTAGGACTTTAGCAGTCCATGAGGATGCTTGCACACCATGAATGTTGAAATGAAAAATTGGTAGTGCATCCATAAAATACAATAGTAATCTTCACTACAAAGGAACACATTACTGAAGCAAACATGCTGATGGACTCACAAATACTGCATGGTCCAGCAGCTGGATTTAAAATTATATTGCATGATGACAGGCAAAATGAAAGTATGATTAAATATCCAGTACAGTATCTTACTTCTGGGAAACAAAATGTTGTTGGGAAAAAACATAGTTTTCTTGGGATGATATAAATATTCTCTGCTTAAAAATGGTGATTTTTTTTATTATTCTTTTAGTCAAAATTCTACATTAATATATGTGACATTAAAGGCACAAGACCTCACCAAAACTAAATATAGAAGTAGTGGGACTGGTCTATGTTGGAAAATTGGTAGAAGCATAGAAGAAATAAAACATGTCATGTAATAAGCAGATGTTGAATTTGGATAACTGGTATATTTTAACATTTATTTATTTACATTTTACTTTTATGTAATAAAACATTTCTATACTGGTTTATAAGATCTTGGTTGCTTTCTGAGATCAAAGATGAAGAAAATGTTTTAGTCTGTCCTGAGCAAGGGCGATTCAAAATGTGTTAACTTTGGGATAATTTCTGAACCTTTACAGGATGCTTTGTGTGTTTTTATATGTATAACATATTTACATGGGAATTTTGAATGCTATGTGTGTGAAATTATTAGGTATCTCAAAATATTAGGAACAGGTCTGAGGTTTTGGCTCACTGGTAGAGGCTTCACCTGATACGTGCAAGGCCCTGGGTTTGATCAACATAAAAATAAATAAAAATAAAGCTATATGTCCAACCTCAACTAAACATAAATATTTAAAAAGGATATTAGGAACAATTTGTGATTTAGTTTAGATTTCAAATTGGCTCAGTATATTTTTTTTTTACTTGTCAATGGACATTTGTTTTATTTATTTATATGTGGTGTTGAGCATTGAACCCAGTGCCTCACTCATGCTAGGCAAACAGACTTGCCAGTGAGCCACAACTCCAACCCCTCATTTTGGCTTTTAATATTTTATTATTTGCAGTAAATTTTCCATGTTCTAACACTTGAACATAAGACTTTTTATTTTAGCCACAATTTGACCAACATTCTATTTTTATTTATTTATTTATTTATTTATTTATTTATTTATTCTTGGTACTGGGGATGACACCAAGTTGCACTTTACCACTGAGTTGTATCATTTTTATTTTTTATTTTGAGACAAATTGTAATAATGTAATAAGTAACTGAGCATATCCTTGAACTTGCAATCCATGTTTATCAGACTTCTTAGTTGCCAAGATTATTAGCATGCACCACACCTCATGGCTTAACACATGTTTTGTAATGATTTTTTCTAATAAAAATTCTTTTGTACAGTGAGGTTGTTCATGAAAAAGTACTTAGAACTGTGTCCTTTGCATGGTGTATTCTCAATAATTTTTAATTGCGTTTACTGAGGAAAAAAAGACTATTAGAGATCAGTTTATGCAAAGGATGTCAATTAGACAATGCAGGTGCTCTGGCTTGGGTAACTGCCCCATAGTGAGTGGTTCAGGTATTAAAGGCTTGGTCCCCAGGGTTTTTGAAGTGGTGGGAGCTTTACAAGGTAAGGCATGGTGGAAATTTTTTAATTCACTGCAGAGTGTGTACTTGAAGGTAACTTTGGCCCCCTGGTGCTTTTTTAGTTTTGTGTTGCCATGAGCTCCTGCCATAATATGCTGCCTTACATCAGGCCTAAAGCAATACCAATCACTTATGAACAAGGATCTCCAGAACTTTGATTCAAAATAAGATTTTTTGTTTATTATATGATTATTGCAGGTACTTTTTATAGTTAGTAAATCCTGACTAAGACATTGGGTGAGCCTGAAATGTCCATGCCATGAGCAAATGTCTTATATGTATTTTCATCTCATTCATAAAAAGGTATTCACTTAAAGCAGTGGTTTTTAGTTTTACTGAATAAAAGAGGGTTTAAGTCATTCAATTTCAGACATGAATTTAAACTCACATGATAATTCCTTCCAAATCTTTGATAAACACAGAAGCTTAGGTCCCTCTGCAGGGACATGGATTACATTGTTTTAATGCAATTTGGATTCTTTGAATTTGCACTTCAGGTAACTGTACACTTCAGCCAGAACGAGGATCCATTAGTTAACAGTTGAAAATGCATTAACACTGTGTGCTTTTTATGTGTGCTGTGTGGATGTGCCCATTTTAGCCTTTCAGGTTTGGGTTCATAGAAAAGAGATTTGCCATGTTTAAAAAACCAAAAAGATAATTTTCTTACATACTAAGTTGTTTATACAAAATGCTAGAGGAGGAAATATCTTCTAAGTATATCTATCTTGCTCTTTTGCTTTCATATTAAGATTTTTTTTTCATGCAAAAAAAGTCTAGGTATAGTCTAGGTTAAAAATTGTACATAAGCTGGGTGCAGTGGCACATGCCTGTAATTCCAGTGGCTTGAGAGGCTGAGAAAAAAGGATTTTGATTTCAAAGCCAGCCTATAAACAGCAAGGCACTGGCACCTTAGTGAGACTCTGTCTCTAAATAAAATATAAAACAGGGCTGTGGATGTAGTTTAGAGTTAAAGTGTCCCTGAGTTAAATCCTTGGTACCAAGAAAAAAAAAATTGTAGACTAAAAATACCAAAAGAAGGAATGAAAGAAGTTGTAATTATATTGTGTTATGCACAATTTTAATATTATCACATGATGAGAAATAAAAAATGAATCATTCGGCCTTAATTTTCTAAACATAGCCCAAATCTATTTACCCAGATTTTTTCCTATTTTAAAAGTCACTTGAGCTTTTGAAAACATTTTAATAATAAAAATAGTAAAGATATGTGAAGCTAAAAAAGAATTTTGCTTCTATTGCAGAGGTGGAATTATTCAGTTACTTGAATTCCTAGAGAAGTTGCATAATTATTTTGACCTAGCAAAACTTTGAGTTTTTGAGGAAGGCAGTAGTAATTATGATTCCCAATCCTGACTAGCCTCTTAGTACCTATGGTTTAATAAAATTTTATTAATTTTGAATAGTCACACAAATGTTATCTGAAAGAAAAGAAAAAAAGGTATGAATTGCAAAAATAGTTCTAATTCTTCATCCTTCTCTGTAGCCAGGCAATTGACAATGTTCTTTTGTAGCTGTTCTTATTGACAGGTAGGGTCTGTTTTCCAATACTTTAATCTAGAATGGCTTATATTACAGTAAGTAAAATACAGTGAGTATAAAAATGTACTAGTATTATGCCTTGGCCTAAAGTGTCTTGAAAACACAGGAGGGTGCTATGAGATGAGAGTTCACAAAGGCAATCCATCTTTCCAAATGACTACCTGGAAGATCTCAGGCCTTTTAGATATTAGAAAGTGAACATGGGGAAGGATTTCTATGTCTTCACATGTGTCTACACCTTGACATCAGAATATAGATGTGAAGGAAAAAATTAAAACTTTTTATCTTGCCATTGAGCCTTGATTCTAGTGATCTGGCTAAGGTTGTCTGGTTCATCTTCTGGTGAGGAGTATGGTGTGAGTTTAAGTTCATGTCTGCACACATTTCTGCATAACTCAAAATCATCTAATATGACTTCCAATATTAAATCAGGGGGGGAAATCTGTATTTCTTGCATGCTCAATTCAATTTAGTGATTCTGAAATCAGCAAGTCTTGAACTCTGGTTTACTGTTTGCATTGGATATATTTGTTGATTAGCTATCAAATATTACAAACTACACCAAACTTACAAATTCATGATTGAAATGATCAGTGTATGAGAAAGCCCTGTTTAGACTGGGTTAAGCTGGGTTATTCTTCTGATTTCAGCTAGGAAACTTTCTGCATATGCTCTGCTATTTGACATGGTAGCCCTGCTCCTGGAAGAGAGATGGCTGTCCACTGTGGCATTTTTCTTCTCATCCACATGACCTCTTCTTCTTCACAATCATCATCATATTAGCTTCTCTCCTTGAGATGGTGGGGTATACAAAGAAAATCAGGAAAAACAAAGCTCTGTCTGAAAAAGAAAATAACCAAGGACCTGTCAATCATTGATGCAGCAGCCTGAGTTCTAATTGTTTCACCTGTCACTCAGAGGGGTCTGAGGCAGGTATTTTGTCCATTCAGTTAAAAATTATCCAATCAAAGGTGATTGTGATGGTAATTATTCAATCATAAACAACCAAAGAATAGAGGACAAGTTTCAAAATTCTGGGAGATTTTTATCTCTGGCCGAGGTAAATCTCTAGATCCATCAGGTATTATGATACCTGGGAGTTTCTGTCACAGGTTCTTTCACTCTGAACTTCAGGGGCTAGAGTATTTGTAGAAATGATAAGTCTGCAGGGCTGGGCATTATGAAACAAAAGACAGGGGCTGGTTGAAAATAGAACTAATTGTGGGAAACTGAACTTTCCTGAGTTCAGATTTGGAATCTGTTAACCCTAGTCAAATTTTGATAGTGCTCAATATTCCATCACCTCTGGCCCACATAATGAGGCTTGACAGGATACTACTTTTATGTCCTGTGCCATATTGTTGGCCTCAGCCTTGGCTTAAACTCTCTTTACCTCCTTGCCACACACCTTCAAAGCACGTATTAAATATATAGTTATGACATGAGAATTCTGACTGACGTAAATAATTCATATTTGGGAGTAGTTGTGGCCCATTAGGTATTCAATTTCTTTTTACATCTCAGATGTTGTCCACTTTTTTGGGTATTTTCCAATAGTATAGTAAGCATGAGTTCCCTAAATGCCATCTTTTCTCAGTTAACTCAGTATATTATGAAGTATGCTTTTTTACTGTACATTTCAAATAACATAACATTTTAATTCATCTTTTTCTCTGAGTTCTGGATAAATTTTTTTTAAATACAATATGTACATTCACAAGAGAGAAAAATAGGATTATCACTTGAAACTGTAAAAAAAAAAAGTTTGGCATCTAATGCCATGTGGGAAAGCATGTCTACAATTCCAGCAACTCAGGAGGCTGAGGCAGGAGGATCACAAGTTTGAGAAAAAAAATAAAAGGGAGAATGTCTCTCAGTGCTTAAGCACTCCTGGGCTTAATCCTTGGTACCAAAATAAAAAATTATATAACATCTTATCTATTTGTCTTCTGTAAGCATGGATAAAAGGTTTAGGGCCCCCTTAAAAAACTTTAGAGTGTGATGTGTCTTCAATGAATGCTATGTCTTTTACTGGTCCTGAGTGTCAGCACTGCATGAAGGTAAACCAAGGTGCCCCCAGCTGCCATGTTTGATGAATTACCTAGAGAATATCAACATCTGTGTAATCATTACTTTCTACAAAGCAGCTTATTGGGAAATGGAGCACCTGGTCAGACTAGCTGGTTACTCTAGAGATTACAGGAATATCCTGTATAGGTTTTATATAAATATCATGTATTGAAACATTAATATAATTTTCTTCTAATTTTAGATTCAGCTCCCCAGAAACACATTGCAGTTTAGTCACCTAGCTTCTGGCATTAAAGAGAAAGGGAAAAATGATCTCTATTATTTTTCCTTTTATCCATATAGGGAGAAAAGATTAAAAGTTCTAATAATGCAGTAGGACAATAAACTATGACAAAAAATCAGGAAAACAATTCTAGTCTATTTGTGCAGGACTCTTCAAGGGAAAACTCACTACATGCAGATAGGAAGGCATAGTGTATTGCCTCATGGTCAGGGTGGTCATCAAATATTTAAGCCAATAAGATGCTGGATAGAGACTGTCTCATTTTAGTTTTACTTTCTCATTAGCTATGGAATGTAATTTATGACTAGTATTAGAAAGATATAAAAATTTTTCCTAAGAGTAAAGATAGAGGAAATTTCAGAATAAAATCATACACAAACTAAGGTCAGTTAAGTTAGTTCTTAATAATATATGTGGCTATATTTTTATTGTTGTGGAGCTATTTATAAAATATCAGATTAGACAAACTCAGATATTCATAATGAATGAATTTTAAAAATTCTAAATGGATATTGCAATAATGGGAAAGCATCAAATATAAGATCTTGATGCATCCCAAAATTTAGCCTGTAAATGGCTTGTTTTTAGAGGGAAGTGTAAAAAAAGAAGTTGAAAGGGGAATGCATCAAAGAAGGGTAAAATATTCATACCCAACTGGCATATTTTGTCATTCCAATAATTACAACCACTGGGAGGTTAAGGCAAAAAGTTCACAAGTTCAAACTTAGTGGAGAAACTTAGTAATACCTTGTCTCAAAAATTAATTAATTAGTTAATTAATTAAAAAGACTAAGAATATATTTCAGTGGCAGAATGCCCCATTATCACAAGAATAAATCAAAATTCAAAATGAAAAAGTATTTTACACAAAAGCCAACCTATACTTAGGAGATTAAAAAAAAGTTGTGTATGTTGCTATAGGTTGACATCACATGGTTTAATGTACAAAGGGTAGAACATAGGGGGAAAATTTAAGGTAAGGTTGGATAAACAATATTTTGTTCTGATCACTAAATATGAAATTGTTAAATTAATTGGTTTTGATGGCAAAAAAATGGAAATTTTGCAGTGTGCGTGTCTGAATCACCACAGTTTAAATAGGGAGAATTTTCTTAATGATGATGGTAAGGGAGATTTTGCTACTGAAGCAAATCACCAAAACTAGAGGGTATTTCTTCAACCATCTATTTCCTAAATTTTTCTATGTGCTCTATTTCCCTCTAACATTTTTCATGTTCTCTATGTATTTTCCATTGTCAGCTTCCTGGGTTTCATATTTTATAGAAGCTGGTATGTATAAGTAAATTGTGTTTATTTGTTCTGTAAGTAGTTAGTTTTATTAGAACATGTAACTTGAGTTTGTCTTTGTAGAGACCCCAATTTATGAAAAACTCATCACAAATATAGATCTTATTCCGGGGCTTGCAACTAATAACTCAGATTAGTGAAATTCGACAGGAGTGAACCCAAAACTTGTGGCATCTCTACTAAGTGGTATCAGTGTTGAATTATTAGACTATTAATTGTTGGAATACTGGTTGTTGTGCAATTTTACACATTTGGTATTAAAAGTGGTTGCAGAGCCAGGGGAGTCAGGCACACTTGTAATCCTACTAATTTGTAAGAATGATTCAGAAAGATGTCAAGTTTGAGGCCAGTCTCAGTAATTTAGAGAGGTCCTAATCAAATTGGTAAGTCCTTGTCTCAAAAAAAGTAGTAATAATCAAAAGCACAGGGGATGCAGCTCAGGGGTAGGGTGCCCCTGGTGAAATTCCTAATTTCATTTTAAAAATTGTTATTTTTATTTGTTGTTAGCATTACAATAGATGCATTTTAACACATTGCATACAAATGGAACATAATTTCTCATTCCTCTGGGTATACACAGTGCTCAGTCACAGAACTTGTGTAATCATATATGAATATAAGATAATGATGTCTGTATCATTGTATGATCCTTTCCATACCCACACCCCAACTCCTCTCCTCACTCTTCTCTACATAATCGAAAGTTCCTTTATTTTTCACTACCCCTCCAACTATGGAATAACATCTGCTAATCAGAGAAAATATTTGGCTTTTGTTTTTTTTTGGGGGGATTGGCTTATTTCTTTTTAGCAATATATTTTCTAATTTACATCCATTTACCTGCACATGCCATAATATTATTTTTTAAGGCTGAGTAATATTGCACTGTGTATATGTAGCATATTTTGCTTATCCATTTATCTGTTGAAGGGCATCTTGGTTGTTTCTGTAGTTAAGCTCTTGTGAATTGAACTGCTATAAACATGGAGGTTGCTGTTTCACTGTAGTATTCTGATTTTAAGTCCTTTGAGAATGAACTGAGGGGTGGATTGCTGGTTCAAATGGTGGTTTCATTTAAATTTTTCTGAGGAATTTTCATACTGCTTTTCACAGTGGTTGCAAAAATTTGCAGCACCACCAATGTATGATTGTACATTTTTTCACACATCCTGATCAACACTTAATATTGCTTGTATTCTTGACAGTTGCCATTCTGCCTTGAGTGAGATGAAATCTTAGATTTGAGTATTAATCACTAGAGATGTTGAACACTTTTCGTGTTTCTTAATCACTTGTATTTCTTCTTCTGTGAAGTTTCTGCTTAGTTCCTCCGCCCATTTATTGATTGGGGTATTTGTGGTTTTGGTGTTAAGATTTTTGTGTTCTTTATGTATCCGGAAGATTAAGACTATCTGAGGTGTGTGTGGTAATGATTTTATTCTTTTCAGTAGGCTCTCTCTTCACATTATTGTATCCTTTGCTGATAAGAACATTTTTCGTTTGAATCCATCCCATTTCATTGGTTATTAATATTACATCTTGTGCTATAGGAGCCTTTTTTAAAAAAGCGATGTCTTAATTAAAATGATAAGTGTTTGGGCCTACTTTTTCTTCTGTTATGTGCATGTTTTTGTTCTACTCTCTAAGCTTTTGGTTCACTTTGAGTTGACTTTTGTGCAGGGTAAAAAATAGTGGTTTAATTTCATTTTCTTACATATAGATTTCCAGTTTTTCCAGCACCACTTATTGAATAGGGGGTCTTTTTCACTAATGCATGGTTCTGGCAGCTTTGTATATATAAGATAACCATATTCATTTGGGATTGTCTCTGTCTTTTGTACCATTTGTCTGTATTTCTAATTTTGTGCCAATACCTTGACATTTTTATTACTATTGCTCTATAGTGTAATTTAAAGTCTGGTATTGTGATGCCTTCTACTTTATCCTTCTTGCTAAGGATTTCTTTGACTATTATGGGTCTTTTATTTTTGCAAATAAATGTCATGATTGCTTTTTCTATTTTTATGAAGAATATCATTGGAGTTTTAATAGAAATTGCATTGTATCTGGATAATGCTTTTGGTAGTTTGGCCATTTTGAATATATTGATTATGCTTTACCAAGAGCATGGGAAGTCTTTCCATCTTCCAAGGTGTTCTTCAACTTCTTTTTAGTGTTCTATAGTTTTCCTTGTTGAGGTCTTTCAACTGTTTTGTTAGATTGATTCCCAGTATTTAATTTAAAAATTTTTCTAGTTGTAGTTGGACACAACACCTTTATTTCACCCACTTTTATTGAGGATCAAACCTAGTGCCCTGCACGTGCCCAGTGAGCACTTTACCATTGAGCCAAAATCCCAGCTCTGGGTATTTCATATTTTTGCGGCTATTATGAGTGGGGTAGTTTTCCTAATTTCTCTTTCAGTGGATTCATCATTGATGTATATGGGAATGTTTTGATTTATAGGTTTTGTTTTTATATCTTATTACTTTGCTGAATTTCCTTAATAGTATTAGAAGTATTCTGGTGAATTTTTTGGAATTTTAAATATAGAATCATGTTGAAAAAAGTGATACTTTTTCTTTACATATTTGTACCAAATTAATTTCTTTTGTCTCTCTGATTGTTTTGGCTACAGTTTCAACTATGTTTAATAGAAGTTGTGGGGGAGTGTATCCTTGTCTTTTTTTAGTTCTTCATTTTTTTTCATCTAGAATGATGTTGTCTCTGGGTTTATCATAGATAACTTTCACAATATTGAGGTATGTTTCTACTGTCCCTAGTTTTATTTATTTTTTATTTTTGTTTGTTTGTATGTTCTAATTCGTATAGTTAAAGAAACATCTGAGGTTTCATATATTGACTTCCAGAACACTAGTATGTAATCAAATCAAACCTTTATTGAAGCACACATAAAGTCTGTTCTTTGATCAGCCCCGAACAATTGCAAGGGCACTACTTTTAAGACTTAAAACCACAAAAGAGACATTTGTGGGTTTAGCCAATGCAAGAAAGCCAAGATACAGAAGTGGGAGAATGCAGTCAGGTGGCCAGAAGCTTAGCCAATCACAACTAGTCCTGTCACCTCAGTTACAGAAACAGAGCCCCATTACCCTAGTTACAGAAACAATGCCCTGTTAGGTAGTTCCATGTTCTTAAGGTTTTCTATAATAAAAGGAATAGAACAACTTGCCCCAGTCATGACCTTTCTATTCAGCATGATTGTTTTACAAAATTGAGTTACTAAACAAAATGGAGTCACTTTGGCTTGGCTATCACATAATTAGTTATACATGACAGTAGAATGATCTTCCATTTTTTATATACAAATTTTCTCTAATTTTTCTAGTGTTTTGAACGTGAAGAGGTGCTGTGTTTTTTCAATGTTTTTTCTGCAGCTATTGATATAATCATATAATTTTTTCTTTAAGTCTATTGATGTGATATATGACAACTATTGATTTTCACCTGTTGAATAAACCTTGCATCCCTCAGATAAACCTCACTTGATTGTGGTGCACTATATTTGTAATACATTTTTGAATGTGATTTTTCAGAATTTCATTGAGAATTTTTGTGTGTATGTTCATAATGGACATTTGCAAATTGTCAGAAAGACATGTAAAGGTAAAAGAACTATTCAAAAATGTTTTCTTACCTGGTTAGTATTCCCTTACTCCCTACTTCATAAAGAACCATGTGGGGATAGAATTTCACAGTTAAAGTGGTTCCTCAAATCTGGGATGTTTAATCTGATGTGTCAATTTTCTTACAAAATGTGGGATTAATATTCTATTCACCTAATTTGTTTTCTATTGTTTCTTTTGTTATATCTTTATGTCATGTAATTCAAGTTTTCCCAAGCATTTAAGTGCTTTGTAATATTGTTTTATAGTTAAGATTTTTATTTTATTTGTTTAAAAGTGAGTTATAATGTTGTAGTCTAAAGAAGCAAAATGTATTTTTAAATAAAGTACTTGTTTTATGGTATAATTAAGTAATGAGAATATAGACAATGTTGGGGGTTGCCATTCAAATAAATATGGAGGCTGATGAAAGTTTTGGTGTGTCTCACTGATCTCATATATCTTCTACACACAGAAGTAACAACTATCCTCTGAGTCTTGTTATTACTTACAATTTTCCTATGTATATCTCAAGTGTCATTTTTTAGTTGTTGTGCTTCTTTTGATTATTCAATTACTTATTGCAACTTTAATTTATTCATTAAGATTATGTCAGATTTTTAATGACTTCTTTCCTTCAATGTTTTATTTTTTACCAATTTCATTGCTTATAACAAATTATTGGGGTGGGGAAATACCTTGGTTGGTAGAGTGCTTGACTTGTGCATGCACAAGGCCCTGTGTTCAATACCCAGTTCCACAAAATAAAGTATCACATGGAATGATTGAGGTCACTTCCTGATGTGAGAGTCAGCTCTTGTAACTCTCATTACAACTTGTTTCAAATTAAAAACTGTCAATGATCATAAGCTGATGTGATATGTATTTACTTATTTTTATTTCAGAAACCATTGACATTCAGGGATGTGGCCATTAATTTCTCTGAAGAGGAGTGGAAATGCCTGGACTCTGATCAGAAGATTTTATATAAGGATGTGATGTTAGAAATCTATAGAAACCTGGTCTTTGTGGGTGAGCATACATTTTATTCAGAATTCCCAATTGACCATAGATATTTAATTATTAATGTTGTATAATGTCCATTGGCAGCTTCTTTTCTGCATGAAAAAGTTTTAGATTCTTGTTTTTAGGATGAAGATTGAGCATTACTTTATTCAGGAAAAAAATGTTAAAAGATTTTCTTTTCATGTTTTACCTATCTTTTTATTATTCTCTTTTGTTAGTTAAATGTAGTGCTCACAATCTGGAGATTGAAAATGGTTCCAAACTGTTTTAGTGTTCCTGTAATGGAAAAAAAAAAATTTCTCTATAATCTTCTATGATCTCTCTCTCTCTCTCTCTCTCTCTCTCTCTCTCTCTCTCTCTCTCTCTCTGTCTCTCTCTCATAATGAGGACAGCATTAAGAAACATCAGAAGTTACAAGAGAATACCACAATGAGTCATATTTCATTTTCCAATAAACACTTCTTGCTATCTCTAAGTCATCCTTGGTCACCTTTCTATTCCCTCCAAAATAATACGGGAATTTGGGGAAAAAAAAAACAATTAAACATAGGGACAGTAGATATATATACAAGTGGATAAATCAATGAAGCAAAAAATACAGATAAAAGTTCCAAATGTCAAGGAGAAAGTAACCTTTTTAAAATGTTGAGAAGCTAAAATAAAAGTTTTTTAAAACCAGATTTATTTCTCTTTCAAACATTAAAAAGCATACCCTGTTCTGTTTTTACCATGATTCCTAATTCATTAAGCTCCTTCTTTTTCTTCATTGATCTCGCTACATTCAAATTAACAAAGAATATTCTTATGCCTGTGAGGATTTGCATAATTTGACTGATGTGTATTGATCTTGGCTTCCTAGAATATCTGTGCAAGTTCTAAATATTTCTAGGTTAAACCATTGTAATATATTAATATCATATAATATCTTAAAGAAATCTTTAATATAATTTAATTATTTATACATTCAAATTTTTCACATCAGAGCATTTTATAAATGCTTACACTGGATTTTCTGTGGACTTTCTCTGCTGTGTCATGAATAACAGTAATTCTCAATGGCTGCTCATAGTAGTTATTTAAGTGCAGCTGAAAATTGTGGTTTAAATAAAGATTTCTAAGGCTGGAGCTGTTGCTCAGTGGCATAGTGCTTGCCTAGCATATATGAGGCACTGTGTTTGATCCTTAGTGCCACAAAAAATAAATAAGCAAATTAATTAATTAAATCAAATTTAAAAAATCATTCTATCTATCCATAACTAAAAAAAAATATAAAATAAGGATTTCTAAAGTAATGTATTTATTCAGAATTTTGTGGGTTACATTTTCTCTAATTCTTGTGTCTCTTTTTGAGTTCCACTATTTAGAGTAACTTCAGTGTTGTTAAGTGGATTTCCACACATAAGTTAATACAGTTTTTATTTTTATGCCTATGTGATATAATGGAATAGAAATTTTCATGACTTTTCACTTTAGGACAATATTAGGTGAAATTTAAATGCATGTGAACAATGTGCCTATTTTCAATAAACTTTTATTTTACTTACTTGTATAAATATTACCCTTGTTTTGTTTATTCTGTTTGTGATTATTTACATAATTTATCTAAATTTTATGATATAAATACATATAGGCATAAATGTATGTATACTAGAGATTGAAGTCAGGGATGCTATAATACTGAGCTACATCTCCAGCCCCATTTTACTTTTATTTTGAAACAGATTCTTACTAAGTTGCTGAAGCTAGATTTGCATTTCTCTGTCTTAGGCTTCCAAGTAGCTAGAAGTACTAACACATTCCTCATCTTTATACAAATAAATTTGTTCTCTTGTTTAGGAATAAGACTTTAGCATTTTAAAGGTAACAAAGATTTTCAAAATTCTGTTTATCTATAAAAGGTTTTTAAAATTTTAGTTGTGATCAAAACCATTAACTTACTTATAATTAAATTTACTGTCTTTTAAATGTTCTGTTCAAAAGTGGTGATTCAAATGGTTTTGTAACATATTTCTAGAAAGTTTGTATCACATAAAAGTAAAATTTCAATTCTCTCCCAAACAAGTGCTCATTTTTCTCTCACCTTTCCATCCCAGACACCATTCCTTTTGGCCTGTATGTTTAGTTAAATTACATATCTCATAAGTAGAATCTCATGATATTTGTTTTTGTGAATGACTTATTTCACTTAGCATACTATACTAAAAGTTGATCATTGTACATATTATTAATTTATTATCTTCATAAAGTTTGAAAACATTTCATAGTTCATCCCAAATTGCCTAAATCCACTCATGTGGAAGGACATTTTATAGGTTTCCACATTTTTCTCTATTGAATGATGTTTTAATGAGCATATATCATTAACTATATTTTGAGTTGATCATCAAATTGAAGGTTAATTTATGTATTCTCAATTTTATTATATATTGCTTCCTCATTTAACTTCATGTTAACATAAAACCATTCAACATTCAGCTTTTATTATTTTTATATCAGGAAGCATTTTTAAAATTTTAATGTCTAGTTATTTATGTAACCTGGATACCTCATAGAATTTTTAAAAACAAGTTACTTTGTTTCTGCAAAAGTAATATTGAGTGTTTTATATGTACTACCTGGACTTCTTAGATCACTTTGGGTAGTATAGGCACTTTTTTTTTTATTCTAAAATAAAGATCACATTTATTATCACAAGTTGCATAAAAACACACAGCTTTTACAAAAATGATTGATAGAAAAATACTCATTTGACTATGTCGTGATATTTGTGGGAACACCACACTATTGCTGTACCTCCAGCTAAAGCTTCAAAGAAACTGGTTTTCATAATTAAATCTCTACTATTTACCACAACCCATCTTTGGAAAGAAGTTCATACCATGTTCTGAACAGACCAAAGCATTTGCTCAGTTAAATTACATTCCAGGCCTGGTGGTTGCTTGTGTATGTAACATGGGACACATTTTTGATAATCACAGGATAGCTATGCTGGACCTTGTCCATCTCAGTCTATACCCTCCCTTCCCAGAGGAGGATGAGCTATCTCCTCAGGGCACCTGAGCCCACTCCAAGCTTCTTTCAGTAAGTAACTCAGAAGAAGTAATTACAAAGACTTACAAAGAAAACCATTATTTCACCTGTCTTTTCCTCTGAGCTGAGAATCTAATTTCTGGTTTATCAGATTAAGGAATAATACCTACTGAAATGGCACGAAAACTGTTAGGGGCACCTGGGTCAAACACTGACTTCACTTCCACGAGTATCCCAAATGACTCAAGTAAGTGGTAGAAAGACACAAGTCTACCTCTACATATTTTCCTGAGTGAATTGATACCTGACAGGGACAGCTATCATTGCAGCTTGGTCTCATTATGTGACCTGGTTTTACAGGTAGCTGTCCTTTGAGACATCTTCCTTTTCTTTTATAGGCTCCATGACCATTCAAAAGGTGAAGGCATTCCTGTCACGTCTTCTCAAAGTTCCTGTGTCAGAACTTCTGCTGTCCTATGAAAGTCCCAAGGTAAGCCACCCCCAATAGACAGTCAAGCTCAATTCTCCACAGTAAGACATGATTAAACTGTCTAACATGGTCCAGTTCTGAGCAGGGAGCACATATTTATTAGACTTTGAGTAACCTGTGGCATGGAGGTCATCTTTTGTCAGGTCTGTCTTACCCCCTACCTTTGTTCTAATTTTAGATGCCGGGCAGAGAAATTGAACTAGGAAATGACCTACAGTCATTACAGTTTTATTCTGTGGAAAATGGAGATTGTCTACTAGTGAGATGGTAACAATCAGCTTTAAAAATTTAGTGACTTGACTGTTCATCGTGACTGGGGTTCGCTGGAAAGAAATGATTTGCTGGAACAGTTCTACTGTCAAATGAGGTTTTACAGCTTGCTCAAAGTATAACAAAGGATGTACTTTTCACCAGGAAGAGACCATTTGTAGGCTTGTATATAATAGCAGTAATAAAGGCTTTGACTACTCATGATCTTCTGATCTTACTTCATATGTATTTTTATAGCTCCTCACTATTGATTATTAAATAGAAACTAGCTAGTCTAATAACATCTGAATATAGTTAATGTCTGTCATAGACTAGTTTTAATGAAATTCTCTACTGATACTATTTTAAAAGGTTACCGAAATGATTTGGTCACATAGGGAAGTGTCCCTTAAATTCAGGGAGGCACATCCTTTACTATCATATGCCTGCTATTTTTTCTTCTCAGGTATACTATCTTGAGAGTCCTTAACAAGGCAATCCACAGGCTTTTCTCCATAGTTATACCTAAACTTAGCATAGTATTCGCAGGTTCCCAGCTCTGACCAACTTAACCAGGGGTCAATGATGAAAGCAAAATCCTCCCTATGACACAAAAACCCTAAGAAGTATATTCATAAAAATGTGTTTTAACAGGAGTACTACATTTATCTTCAGGATTTATCTTAAATGACCAAAAAAAAAAGCATTAACAAAAAAACATGGATATTAGTCTAAGTAAATGAACATATTTAAGCCAGGTCCATGACTGAGAATTATATCAGTTCCTTTCCAAGGTCAAACTGCCCATTTCATTCAAGAGCCACAAAATCTGACATTATTTCCAGAAACCCAAAACTTTGGTATAAGTGATCACTGCTCATGTAAGTAAGCACACAGTATTTGTGAGTTTTTTGGCGTGTGTTGTCTAATCAAGCCATACAGACCTATGCAATCCAGGCAGAAATTCAAACTCAGATGAACTATTAATCATGATTTAGAAATACTTTTCCTTTTATAAAACAATTTGGTAATTTTAAATCATTTTCCAATATATAAATAAAAACTTAACTACAGTTATTAATTGATTTTTTTTAAAAGAAGGAAATCAGCACAATTAGTAGCACACTGGTTCAGGTGAAGGTGCCAGCCCAGGGCTCTCCTGAAAGACTATCTATTCTACTGCCAACCATGGCTGCTCTTCTCAGACTTACATGGAGATTATCATCCACCTGCCCTTGTCTTCACGCAGCCCGTATGAATCTCTTGTCACCTTGTTGCACACTGACAAGGGTCACCACACATTCCCTTTAGTTCACACAGCTCTGTCAGCTCGTGAGGGGAGTACTGAGGGGAAGACAGCATTCCTGTCTCACAGGTCTTCTCACACAGCCACAGGCTGTCCTGGTATCTTCTAGGTCCTATGGCTGCCATCCAAATGCCCATGCTTACATCTTCACCCTGATAGGTCTTTAATCTCCCCGAGTTGCTTGCCAGCCAGTTGACAATGTCCCTGGAGATCACATACCCTGACCCACACGCGAATGCAGGGTAAGCTGGGCTGGGATACTCCAGTTCTTGCCACTTTCCAGTTCTGTCCACTGCCCAATTCAATCTGAAATTTCCCCACCAAACGTTAGGCCCATCCAGATTCTTTTGGGAAATTCTTTTAAACACAGCTTCTAAGTCTATGTAACAGTCATCATCTGTCTTCAGCAACAAACTGAAGCTGGTGGTTTCCACAGTCCATCGATAGAAGTTCAATAATTTTGCAGGAACATTTCGGTAAGTGTCTACAACATCCACAAAAACAATGTCACCATGAACACTGCTCTCCTCTGTCAGTAAGGCATCTTCCTCATGGAGGCTCCTTATGTGATCAGCGAGTCTCTGAGGCCGAGAGTGAAGGCTACGCAAGAGAGCGTCACCTTCCTGAATGGTGTAAATGAAGCCACCTGCAACTCCTTCCACACCTTCCATGAATTCATGAGGCAGTGCACCCTCCCCAGCAGTAATGATCCGGAGGACTCCGCCACCGTCATGCACGGTCACCCTGTGCAAGTTTCCCGACACGAGCCCGTGGAGGTCTTGACTCTCCCACACCACGGTCCCTTCAAAGCTCTCGGGTAAGATGAACTGCTCCACGGGCTTGTACCACAGCTTGTTCACCTGCACGCCACAGCTCGGAGGACTGAAGCGCGCAGTGAAGAGGGCCTCCTCCTGTTCCGCCTGGTAGAGCTTGACCGTGATGTTTCTCTGGAAACCCTCGTCGCTGGCTTCATAGAACACTCCCAGGCTGGTAATGACAATCGGGTGGAGCACTCGGAAGCTCACGCTGACGACCCGGGCCTCGGAGAGTCCTGATGAACCCTCCTCAGAAAGGCTGAATGCCTCGATTTCCTGATTCAAAACTGGGTTGGAGATGTTAAGCAGTCTGCAGGAATAGGGGTCCTCTCGGTCCTCCACAGGCACATCACAGCCCCGAGCACCTATGATGAACTTCACAAGCACCCGCTGACTCAGGGCTGGGTGACGCAGCGAGTGCTTCAGCCAGGTGTTTCTTATAGCATCCCGGAGCTCACGGTTACTTCGAGCTGACAACACACCCACCACCACATCATAGTGACTGGACTTCCACTGATGAAAGAAGGCCTGGGAATCTGCCGCGCCGGCCCCGGGGGCGCGGGCGGGCGGCGCGGAGCGCAGCCGCAGCCAGAGGTGCAGCGCGGCCCCGAGCACGCACGGGCACAGCAGCACCAGCCAGTTTCGCATTGGCCGCCCAGCCGCTCCCCCTCGCGCCCCGCCGCGCGCAGGGCTCCCCCGCGTCCCGGCCGACAGCGAGGGCCCCGCGCGCGCCCGGCCCCGGGGGCGACTCCGGCCCGCGTCTCGCCAGCCTCCGACCGCGGGCAGCGGCGCACGGCGCCGAGGCCCCGCCCCGCCTAGGCACTTTTTTTGATACTAGAGGTACTTAACCACTGAACCACAACCACAAACCTTTTTTGAATTCATGGAATACGCTTCAGAGGTATTGCCCACTGAGACACATTTAAAGCCCTATTTTGTATTTTATTTAGAGACATGATCTCATTTGATTGCTTAGCCCCTCACTTTTGCTGCAGCTAGCTTTCAACTCTTGATCCCTGTATCTCAGCCTCTGGAGCTACAGGCATGGGCTACCACACCTGGCTGACAGCCCTCTTTATATTTTATTTTTAGACCACTCTTGCTAAGTTCCATAGGGCCTTGCTAAATTTTGGAATTTGGCCTTAAACTCATATTCATGAATTTTTGGATATCACTTCTATTTTTATTTTCCACAAAATTACTTTATGTTAGAAAGCAATTTCTGTATTTTAATACTTATTAATATTTGTTTGTACTTTGAACCTGGTCTTTTTGGGATAATATTCCATAAACTATTGAGAAGATTGCTTATTATTGTGAACTGACTGGGATCAACCCCAGGTACTACTCTAGCAAGAAACTTTCCATTATCAGTAGAAAAAGAATCACCTACACCATGTAGTTGAGGATAACTTGTTGTGTAGTGGTTCCTAAAAACCATTCTACACACTAGTAAAATTTATTTTTCTTTTAATATATACCATCCTAGTAAAACTATGTTGAAAATGTATGCAACTCAGTACTAAGGGGTGCTAAGCATGGTGTCTTTGGTCACAGGGATTATGAGGCTTCCAAATCATCAAGAAGGGTGACAGTGGTGAAGGCCTTTTACATTTCTGCTTTTTTCTTTCTTACAGACACACGCACACACATATGACCTATTGCATATAGTTTGTTATAGACATACCATATAATATATATACAATGTTTGATTTATTAGTATAAGCTTTTTACCATATGCAATAAAAACATTGTTTTATAAATGTTAAAATTCTTATCTTTATTTATTCCTGCTAGTTGTTGTATATTCCCAAAACAATTAAATTAAACTATAAATGATGATGCATAGTGTATCTTACTTAATAAATTTAGCATATCTTAAGCATGATAGTGATTTGAACCTTCACCTAAGTGTTTTAAAAATAGGATCTGGCCAGCCATGGTGGTATATTTCAATAATCTCAGAAACTCGGGAAGCTAAGGAAGGAGGAAAGCAAGTTTGAGATAAGACTCAGCAACTTACCAAGACTATCTGTCAAAATAAAACATAAAAAGGGCTGGGGATGTGGCACAGTGATTAAGTATCCCTGGGTTTAATCCCTAGATTAAGAAAAATAAAATAAAAAACAATAATATGAAAAAGTAAAATTTAATATTTATTGAGATAAATGAAAGCTGTGAGATAAAACTGAAAGAATGTACAACTTTTGGGATAAGTTATTAGAATAAAATATTTCAAAACTTAAGAATGAAATAAAAAGTAAATTAAGGAGGCATACAGTTTTCCAAATATACAAAATCATAACAAGCACACTTTAAGACACATTATGATAAAAGTGCCTAATACACTGAATAAATATATAACACAATAACACTGGGTGACTTTAACCTGGCACCCTCATCACTAGATAGATCTTTCAAACAAAAATTATATAACAAATCAACAGAATTAATATATACAATCAATAGTCTACATTTAACAGACACATATACAATATTTCATCCACGAATGACTGCATACAATTTTTCTGAGCATCATATTGAACATTTTTGAAAATAGGCAACATGTTACACCATAAAGTACCTCTTAGAAAGTACTGAAAATAGAAAAAAAAATAATAATAATAGAATTTTTTTTCAGCAAAACAGAGTCCAAAGCAACCCACCTAGGTAATTAGTGAAGAAAATAATCTAACATAGGTTTTCTGTTTTTTAGACATCAAGGTAAAGTCACACAAATAGATAAGTTTTGATACTAATTTTAAAAAGATACTACCATTTTCTCAAAACTATTAATGATCTTTTACACATAAAAATGAATAGCACTAATTCAACAAAGTTCTGCATCTGTTTAAAAGTCATCCAATAACTAAAGGTTTATATTTGTGAAATCTTGGGTTCAACTACCCTCTCTGTAGGAGTGAGGAAGTAAAATCCTCCTTTCCATCTTCTAATTTTCTGTCTGGGTTTCAAAATGCTAATTAATTCACCAACATTGCTTTTTTCTGTAATTTCACATACTACTAGTGTGGGGTACCAAGCCTGCACAATTAAAAGTACTATATAATTTATTAAAATCCAGGGCAAATTCATGTTTTATTTATCTAGCAAATAAGAACGTCATGGGGATATTTTAATTATTTTGGAGAAAACATGAGTTATGTATGATATATTAAGCAGGAAGATTTTCTTCCATTTTATTAGAATTTATTCTTAATTATTAATCTAAGAAATGCCCCAAATATAATTACATATCTTGAAATAGTCATCTTATTTTCTTTATGAAGATCTGAGTTAAAATATAGGTAAAATAAAATAATATGCAAAATCCAAGTATATATCCAATTCCCTCTGAATATGAATTAGCATTTTTGTCTGTAATAATAAGTATAAGGAAGAGAGAAATGAATAACTGACAGATATCTAGAATAATATTTTATTATAGATAACTCAAAACACATAAAATGTCAGTATGGTCATTGATTAAAATTCTATCATATCAAAGAACAAAATAGATACAACATTATTTCTGTTTTAACATGGCCCTCTAATGTTAATTTTCATGAAAATTTATGGCATGATGATTACTATAAATTTTGCATAAATTTAAAATACTCCATGTCTGTCACACTGCCTTTCCACACTACTAGGGTTTATTGAATACCAATATACCAATACATTAACAGGCCACATCACTTTCACTAGTGCCAGTTCCCTAAATATGTGAGGGTTATGGGTTTCCTGGTAGTTATAATCTGGGTAAATACAAGTTCTCTATTCCAATTTTAATTTTCAATGTCTATAACAATCATGTCACATATCATATTTCACACAATGATATGTAAGTAGGTTAAAGAAAGCTGCAGGGCTACAGGATCCTGAGCCAAAATTAATATGTAGAAACATCTGAGAGCAGAGTCAGAGTCACTGTAGATGGTCAGATTGTATTTTAGACAACAAGTTCTGCAGAGTAGTCAAAATAGAGGGTCCAGCAGATTCAGTTTCAGAGCATCAGCTTAAAATGTCAGCCTGGACTGGGCCATGTGCACTCACCACATGTAGAAGAAACCATGCTGTCATGCAGTCCAAAGAGGACAGAAATTTAGTGGTTTGTTACTGTGATGATTTTCCTGGGCAAGTTCAAGATAACCAAGTGACAGGGTCAGAGTGATGATGAGTGGTTAGTCTCAGTGGGCTCCTTTTTTTTTAATGGATCTCGAGTGAACTGTGGCATCTACTGAGGTTGATAAGCTCCCATGTATGACGTTTCTAATATGGTTTGGAATGTTTACATGCCAATGTGTTCCTGGATTTATTTTGATAAGGTGAGATGTAAGTGAGTTACTTACAGGTTGTGCTTTATGGTTGTAGTAGGCAGGTGGTGGTTGTTTACTTGTATAAAGAAAGTGTAGAGTCATTCTACCCTGTCACTTGTAGTCAAAATGTAGTGGCTTGTGGAAAATTATTGCTTTACAAAATGCAGTAACTCAAGTTAAGTTGTAGTCTAAAAACTGCTGTACATATTAGGGTAACTCAGAGTGAGGCGTATCTGTCCTTCACATGCTACTAGTTGCTATCCTACTCAAATTCCAATAGTAGACACTTGAAACCTGATGAAAGGGAGAGGCTGATGAAGACAAGGTGTCAGGAAGTCACTTGCACTGCTAAAACCTGTCCTGCCTTGAGTCAGCCAACATTTCTCCTCCAAATTAGGAACAATTTTGTAACATTAATCAATACTTTTACTGTGGAATGGCAGAATGAACTGAAATGTGGGAATTGCCTGAAATATTACATGATTCTCTTCCACTTCAATAATTTCTTTCTTCTTTTAAATTAACATATAATTTATACACCATCATATTCACCATATTAAAACATACAATTCAGAGCCAGGCAACAAGCTTCATTCCTATAATCCCAGCCACAATATACTTTCATTGGGGAATGGCAGAATAAACTGCAATGTTCCTGAGAAAGGAGGACTACAAGCAAAACCCTAGATTTATTTCCCAGTAACAGAAAAGTATTTTTAAATTAAATCAAATTAAAAATAAAGAGTCCATTTTATTTTATACTTGCATGATCATAAAATGTTACAAAAATTATTACTATCAAATTTTAGAATATTTTTATTACTCTTCTTAAAACCTCATAGATTTAGTGGTCACTTTTCAATTCCTCATATGATCCATTCCCTGAAAACTATGAATCTACACTTTCTTTCTGTAGTCTGGCCTCTTCTGGAATCATATGTGACTATGGACCTTTTCACCTAGTGTGTTTTCAAGTTTCATTCATATTGGAAAATTTAGCAATATTTTATTATTTTTATGGGGATAAATATATATATATATTTTAATCATAATTTGGGCATAACTAGGAATTGAATTCTGTGTCAGAATGACTGAGTTTCATCCCCAGTCATTTTAAATTAATATTTTTGTTTTGAGACAGGGTCTCACAAAGTTAATCAGGCTGGCCTTAAACTTGTTATTCATTCTCCTTTCTTAGATACACAGATTTCTCCGACTACAGGCATATATCTCCATGCCCAGCATTACCTTATTAACCATTTTTCCCTTTATACTATTTGTAAGTATAATTAAGGACATTACACATGTTCACATCATTGTGGAACCATCATCACAGTTATCCATTTCTGGAAAAATTTCATCACCTCAAACTAAACACTGTAACCTATAACTACTATCTTTAAATGTTCTCTATACCTAGTTTCTTGTAATAACCATTCTATTTTCTCTATATGTAGATTTGCTTATTCAAGGATTTTATTTAATTGGAAGAGATACTATTTGTTCTTTCATGACTGACATCATCTACTTAGCATTTTTTTAAATCAAACCTGTTTTATCATGTATCAGAACGTGATTCCTATTAAGGTGAAAAAGTACTCTATTGTACAGCTAGACTGTAAAATTACATCTTGCCACCAGTTTAACTAAGAGGATAGAAATAACTGTGGTATAAGCAACCAGGAGTTTTGTCCTCAGGCGAA
Source organism: Marmota monax (assembly GCF_021218885.2). Taxonomy (NCBI): domain Eukaryota; kingdom Metazoa; phylum Chordata; class Mammalia; order Rodentia; family Sciuridae; genus Marmota; species Marmota monax. The sequence continues at coordinate 87,060 of NW_026693898.1, read as the reverse complement.
CAGCAGTGGTGTGTGTAAGTCTACACAAATGTGCCATCATGCCAAGGACAGGAAGATGAGGATACCACACAGGGAAAATGGGCATAAAGCTGGGAATTTATCTGCTCAAGGTTAAGAATCCAGTATGTGAGTCAGCAGAGAAGAGCTGTCTTCAGGGACTTATGCTAAGTATTTTCTCTCTACACACTAGAATTCTTTCTCCCACTGAGGAGTGTTGTTTGCCTCTACCAATATGTATAATTTAGTTGTTAATGTCATTTTCATCTACCAAATTAACAAAGAGAAAAATGACATTCATAATTGGTTAAGACAAAGTGAAATGGACTCTCCCATTAGAATGCCGTTTGGCATTGTTGATCAGGATCAAAAATGTAGACACTTCAACTAGAACATCAGTTCCAGGAATTTGTCTTTTACAAAAATGTGCTAGTGTACAAAGGATTTATGCAAAAGACTAAACAAAGAAGCAGTGTTTGGTGGCAATTCTGCCTCATTCAATGTTTTCATTTTACCTGGCAGCCATGCAAAATTATACTCACTCTGGGCTTGCCATACAGACCCACGCCACATCACAGGAGCCCTGGCACACGAGCATTTACATAAAACTCATCACAAGTTTTTAGTAATTATCATTATTTTGAATTTTATTTTCAGTGGTCAACTCCAATTGTCAAAGTGGTATTTCACAATAAATACAAGACATAGAATTATAAAAGTTTATAAAGACTGGAACACCTCTGATAAAAGAAGAAAATATAAAGAAAATAATTCTGCCACACAAGAACACTTCCTTTACACCCTCAAGCTTTATTTACTTTGGTTAAAGCTTTCACAACTGTACATCTTAAGTTACATTCTGTAAAAAAATGGTTTTCATTTAAATATCATTATGCAAAAATGCTTTGTCTACATTCTTCTGTCAGGTGTTTAAGACCAACTGCACTTTTCTTCTCTATTGTGACAGCTGAGATTTCTCAGAGATCACTTTTGGTGACATATGATAAGCCTCTTGGCTTGATTAGATTTTCTCTAACAGTGGTACCAACAGCCAGTATGGGTCAGGTCAGTCTTGATGACCAATAAGACTATGAGGCCATCCTGGGAAATGTAGCCACATCTTGTTTGAAGACAAACAGAAGACTGGTGAGATGCTAGTTATGATAGCACTTGAGTGTAAGAAGTATCTTGAGTGGATAAGGCTGAAAAATTAAAAATATATATATAAATCTAGAAAACATAATGAGATTTTCTCATTTTAGTAAAGTGGATTATAGATATAGCTCAATGGTAGAGTAAGCACCACTATACCCAGCATTCACTAACCTACTAACTAAATAAATAGACTAAAATTTAGAATGGGGGGGGGACTTATATTCATGTTAATTATTTAAGGACCATGAGAGGAAAAATAAATGTGTTTTTAATGTTTTTAACACTGAGATAGTCATATATATTTGAACTTCTACCTCACACTAAAGAGAAAATTAACATTAACTAAAAATGATAAAATTTGCAAGTTTAAAGCTGAATTTATAATTTATTTTGCAGAAAATCTAGATGAAAATCTCATGATGTTGGAAAGGACAGCTGTAGAAATGACACTTCTAACACATGCAAGGGAAGAGAAGTTGAACTTTATTAAATATTAACATGTGAAAGGTAGAAAATGAGTTTAGATTATATACCTAAAAAAAGCCTAATATCAGATATATATTTGTAAAAATAAACTTTTAAAACTCCATAATGAAAAGAAAAACAATACAAAAAAAAAACACAAAAGCTCAATTTTATAAAGCAAGATTTAAATGTAAGCATTTCTCCAAAGAAAACAAATAGTAAATAAGCCAATGGAAACATGCACATTTTACAATAAAACATCATGTTGTTGCACAAACAGATTAACCTACAGAAAATTATACAAAGTGAAATATGCTACACCAGGAGTAACAATGAAGTTTCTTATGGGTAAATAAAACAAAATGTTGATCATTTAAGAAAATAATGTACCTAAGTGTGGGGAGTGGAGAAGACATTTTCAGAGGTAATAATAAAAATAGAAAAAGCAAGTTTTGTGAATCTGTTACATATGAGAAAGACTATAGCTATTTATGATGTTCTATGTGTTCCAAGATAACAAGAGAAAAGTATTCTTAACTTGTTTACCATTCAAATGAGTGTACTTAAGTTGAAGCACATGAAAATTACTGATTTGATTACATAATATATAAATACTTTGACACTTCATCCTGTGCCTACATATCATATTTTTGGGGTAAATTTTAAATAATACTTAAAATTAAGACACTCTCCAAAAATTTTCAAAATACACTACATACATGCTTTACTAAAATGTCAGTCAACTCATGAAAATTTTAAAGAATAAATAAATATCCTGTAAGAAGATTTGAGTTTACCAAAGTAAAAACACTGAAGTCAAATAAAATAAAACAACAACAATAACACTGGCAATAAAGAAGAGTTTTGCTTTAGTAGCTGAAATTTGAAGATTCAATAAGAAATGGAGATAGTTAAAATAGTAAAATTTCTCTTAAATTCATACTTACTTGTGCACAATTGCAACAGAGTTTTTTAATCTAAAGGTTCTTTTTGGGTGTTTCATTCCCCACATGGAGCAATTAGCTCATTCTACAAAATAAATTTTCTCTCAGATAAGAATCATGTATTACATACCCAACATTGTTTTGTGTGTGTGTGTGTGTTTTTTTAATTCCATAAAAATTACAAGTCCTCTTGACTAATGAAGCCTATACAGGCTTCGCCTAAACATGTTGTCTAAATAAGTTGACTAAATTATAAGATGTTAAATAAATTATAGGAATAGATTTGAAATGACAAGAATTTCCAATAGATAAGTAGGAAAGTGTACTTATAAAACTTATGTTATTCTCACTTTAAACCATTTTCAAACTATTTTTTTTTTATTCTTCCTATCTTCATATTCTCTCTCATCCATTCACTCCCCTCTACGTCATCTAAAGTAACCATATTCTTCTCTAGTTCCTCCCCATGTTATTGGGATTTAGCATTACATATTAGAGAAAAATTTGGCCTTTGATTTTGGGGGTTTTGCTTGCTTCACTGAAGATGATATTCTCCAAGTCCACCCATATATCAGCAAATATCATGATTTCATTCTTCTTTTAAGCTAAGTAATATTCCATTTAATGTATACTCCACATTTTCTTTATCCATTCATCTATTTAAGGACACCTAGATTGGTTCCATAGTTTAGCAACAATAAATTGAGCTATATAAATATTGACATGGCTGCATCACCATAGCATGCTGATTTTGCATTCTTTTGCTTAAAAAAAAAAGGTGGAATGCCTGGGTGAAATGATTTCAGAGTATTCTGAAGCATCTCCATATCGCTATCCAAAGTTATTGCACCAATTTGCAGTTCCACCACCAATGCAGGCGTGTACATTTTCCCCAACATCCTTGTCAACATTTATTGTTGCCTGTGTTCTTCATGATTGCCATTCTGAATGAAATGAGATAAAATTTTAGGGTAGTTTTTATTTGCATTACTCTAATTGCTAAAGATGTTGAACCTTTTCATTGTATTTATTTTTCTGTGAAATCAAACTAATTACTGAATAACTTTTACTGTCATTAAAATCATTCTTAAATTCCCTGAACAGGTCATAAAAGTAATGTATTATAAACATCAAATGAGGAATTCATATGTTCCATGATTAAATAGGAAGTAGAGACTACAGAATTTTAAATCAGAAACCATGTATTTTGGTGAAATTAGTTCAGAGTACCTCAAAGAGGCTTTTTAAGATATTTGAAAGAAAAGAGGTGCAAGACTATTCACACACAAACCTGGGATAAGAAGCAGATTTATTGTCAAGAGCTGACAAGGCTTCTCTGCAAAAAAAGAGGGATAGCAGCAGCAAGGAGGGAGAGAAACCTCAACTCTCCCTTGAGTGTTACATTTTATAGGCTAGAATTATGGTCATGCACTGGAGTAGCTTTGATCTTTACTGATATAGTAAGCATCTTTACTGATATAGTAAGCAAGTTTGTTTCTTGGGGAAAAAAAAGACAGGCAGTTTTCCTGTCTCTCAGAGGAACAACAGGGAAACTGGCATGTCTGTTTTATCTTCTCAAGGAGAGAACAGGGAAACCAATATGTCCCCGTCTCAGGGACTGGTAAATTGTCTCCTATCTATCAATGAGAGAGGAAGGAGAGATCAGCACATCTGAAGACTGGAAGGTTTTATCTTGGGCTACATTCTATTTCTTGGGAATAAAAACAGTATTCATGCAGTAGGGGTGTGGAAAAGAAATATGGCTGCAATTATGCTAACAATATTTAGGTTTATGGTATACAGGTAATTTATAAAAATAATTTCAAAATTCTCTTTTAGTTAAATGAGCTCCTTTTTTCTAAAGAGAGGCATAAGCAAACACATCCATTTTCACACACAAACACACAAATACCTGAATAATTAAAATTCCCATGGTATTTAGCTCTAAAATATACATATAAAATTTGCATATTCAAGTCAATTTCAATCAAAACCAAAGTTTCTCAGATGAAGAAATATCAACAAAATAGCCACAAATTACAGAATAAAAACTTGTAATAGTAATTGAAGATTTAAAAATATGGCGCTAATGTTGTCTTCCTATATATTCCCTATATCCATCTTCATTTCCCAGTAGGTACAAAAGAGAAATAATTTAACTACAATTTAGGAAATTATTGGTCACAATGTAACTGGAAGTATAATTATACTGCTTGAAAAGATTCAGAGCAATGTCCCACTATTTACAAAACAGTATCCTTTTTTTATCTGTTATTTGCAAAATTTAAGAAAACTGAATTCAATACATGATAATGTTAAAAACATTGAGAAATATACACTGTTGTATAGTATCAACTACAGAAAAAAATAATAGCTGAAGATATGATTCAGTGGCAGAGCATTTGTCTAGCATGCAGTAGCCCTGGCTTCAATCTCCTCCACCAAAACAACAAAAATTCAGATTAAAAATTTTCTGGGGCTGGTAATGTGGCTTAAGCAGTAGCACACTTGCCTGGCATGTGCAGGGTGCTGGATTCGATCCTCAGCACCACATAAAAATGAAATAAAGATGTTATGTCCCCCGAAAACTTAAAAAATATATTTAAAATTCTCTATCTTTAAAAATTTTTTTGTTAATGACACCTATACTATTGATAACATTACCTAGAGAAAAATTACAGCTTATCCAGTTTTCAAGACTTGAGTGTATTTTTTTAATTTGTTTTTTAATTTGATATTTATTACACACAAATATCTTCTCAAGACTGAGCTATCTGCACTATTCTTATATGTGAGTATTTCTTTATTTCTATCACATCAATTAAAAATCTTATTAAATTTTAAGCAACCATTAAGAAGTCCCTATAAATTCAGAAATTCTCTCAGATAATTCTCATATTCAAGAAATATATGGACCATAATGATGTCACTCTAATTCTCACATGTGAACGTTTTTCTCAATACAACATATTTTGCAGCAATTTAACTTATGCATGTTACAAGACTCTCTACAGATAGTATATGATTTAATATTGGATAGAGTATGATTTTTTAAATTTGAATAAAGTTCAGATATAGTCTTGGCCTGTATAGAGCTTCTTTATAATTCTATATCTTTGGAGATTTGTAAGGTATGAACTTTCATTAAAAACTTTATCACACTCTTTACATTTGTAGGGGTTAAGCACTAATGTAATATCCTTAAAATTTTAAAAATGTTGGGCTTTGATTAAAAACGTTGCCAGTTTTTTTTTGTTTTGCAATTTGAACTCTTCTTTCACTATAAATTTTCTAGTGATAAGACATGATATCACAACAAGTGATTTTTACATTCTTCAGAGTTGTAAAGATTCTCTCAATTATGAATCCTCTCATGCATAATAACTCTTGAATTATAACAAAAACCTTTGCCATATTCTTTAGATTTGTATAACCTTTCCTGTATAAGTATGACAACCCTGGTGTAGGGTAAGGCCTTCTCTTCCAAAAAAAGCTTTACCATATTCTTTACATTTTTATGGGCTCTTTCCAGTATGAATTCTCTGGTGTCTACTAAGGTTTGATCTTACATGAAAAGCTTTGCCACATTCTTTACATTTCTATGGTTTCTCTCCAGTATGAATTCTCTGGTGTTGAGTAAGGCATGAGCTTTGCTTAAAAGCTTTGCCACATTCTTTACATTTGTATGGTTTCTCTGCAGTATGCAATCTCTGGTGCAGAATAAGCTTTTGCCTAACAGTAAAAGCTTTACTACATTCTTTACAGATGTATGGTTTCTCTCCAGTGTGAGTTCTCTTGTGAACATTAAGGCTGGACAGAACAGTAAATGCTTTGCCACATTCTTCACATTTGTATGGTTTCTCTCTAGTATGAATTCTCTGGTGTCGGGTAAGGCATGATCTTTGATTAAAAGCTTTGCCACATTCTTCACATTTGTATGGTTTCTCTCCAGTGTGAGTCCTCTTGTGAACATTAAGGTTGTACTGAACAGTAAATGCTTTGCCACATTCTTTACATTTATATGGTTTCTCTCCAGTATGAATTATCTGGTGCACAATAAGGTTTTGCCTAACAGTAAAAGCTTTGCCACATTCTTTACATTTGTATTGTTTCTCTCTAGTATGAATTCTCTGGTGTTGAGTAAAGTGTGATCTTCTATGAAAAGCTTTACCACATAATTTACATTTGTATGGTTTTTCTCCAGTGTGCATTCTCTGGTGCACAATAAGGCTTTGTCTAACACTTAAAGCTTTGCCACATTCTTTACATTTGTATGGTTTCTCTCCAGTATGAATTCTCTGGTGTTGAGTAAAGTGTGATCTTCTATGAAAATCTTTGCCACATAATTTACATTTGTATGATTTTTCTCCAATGTGCATTCTCTGGTGCACAATAAAGCTTTGTCTAACACATAAAGCTTTGCCACATTCTTTACATTTGTATGGTTTCTCTCCAGTGTGAATTCTCTGGTCTTGAATAAAATGTGATCTTTGATTAAAAGCTTTGCCACATTCTTTACATTTGTATAGTTTCTCTCCAGAATGAATTCTCTGGTGCACAATAAGGTTGCTCTGAAAAGTAAATGCTTTGCCACACTCTTTACATTTGTATAGCTTTCCTCCAGAATGAATTATCTGATGTTGAGTAAGGCATGATCTTAGATTAAAAGCTTTGCCACATTCTTTACATTTGTATGTTTTTCTCCAGTATAAATTCTTTGTTGTTTAGTAATACTTGCAGTTTTATTAAAAGCTCTTTCACTATCCTTATATTTGTAATTATTTTCTTGAATATGAGATCTTGAATGAATAAATTTTGAGCAAGAATTAAAAACATTCTCACTTTTATCTTTGTAAAGCTTTTTTAAATGATCATGCAGATGTTTCTTGTGATTTAAAAAATAATTAAATTTTTATTAGGTGTAAAGAATTTATAGTTTTACAACAAAAGAAATATATATATATATTTCTATTACTTAGGTAGTGACCTATCTGAAGGTATAAAAGACTTTTCATAAATGTAGAAGTCTCTTCAAGTATATATATCTACATTTAGATTAAAAAGAGTAGGTAAATAGAAATCATCTCACATTCTTTAAAAGTCTGAGCATTGGCACAAGGAGAAACTGTTCATTGCAGCCTTTTATGTAAAGTAACGATCAGACTGATCACAGTTAGAGATTTCTTTTTTATTTTTTAATCTCTAGCCAACAAAAATATTGGTGAATATTACTCAATGGTACATTTTGAAATATTCCCATTACTACCTAAAGAATGAAATAGACTCCACAGCAAATTTTTCATTTTTTTAGAAAAAGGATATAATTCCAAAAATGCTCTGCAGACAATTTAAAGGCCCATACTGGACCTCAAAATTGACTGGCATATGTGCAGCTGCCTATTACCATCTCAACTGATGCCCCACACCCTGCAGTGCCATGTCATCACTTACACACTAGCACCTGCTTTTGGTTGGCAGGGTCCTCTGCAGTTGTGGGGCCAAGGTTGTAGCACCAACATTCTGCGGCAGCCCACATGAGGCTAAAGTGTGAGCTGCATCTCACCTGGGCTTCTCAACTTTTCAGCTAGAATCACTATCACAGTGGCTCTTGGTAAAAAAATCTTTGTGGGTAACTAGCTCACTGAAATGAGTAGATGACTCTTTTAATTTTTTCAATGAAAATTTTTTTAGGATACCCAGGTAATTAGGAATAGAACATCATAATAATCTAAAGGCCACAGTACTAAGTTTACTGGAGATTTGTGTAGGATCCATAAAGTTTCTGGGCCTGACATTTGAAAAAAATCATCCTGATATGAATAAGTACTTACTCTACCACACTCAAAACCACAAAATGCACAAATATTTTTGGATTTCATCTTGGAGTACAGTTGCTATAGAAGATGAGGTGGTGCATGTCAGATAGAAGTGCTGAAAAATATCTCTGAACTGTGTGTGAAATTAAAAACAAATTATGGAAGCCATTAGGCAACATAGTCTGGTATTTGGGAACTCAGAGTGGAAATCTTGCTGGTTTGAGACTGCCCATCACATGTGATATTCTACCCTGCTCTGTCTATGTTCAGCATTACAGTGGAGATGGGATGATCTGATGGACCCACATAGCAACATATCCTCACAGAGATGGGTGAATCTTGCCAATATGTCAATTAACCTGTCTGCAGCAAGTTTCCTCTCATTGAAAAACTTCTTTCAGGGGCTGGGGTTGTGCCTCGATGGTAGAGTGCTCACCTAGCATGCTTGAGGTACTGAGTTCAATCCTGAGCACCACATAAATGTAAAATAAAGATATTGTGTCCACTGAAATCTTAACAATATGTATTTTAAAAAAAGAAATTGCACTTCTTTCATTGATTTACTCTCCATTAAATAAAAAATTAACCATTTTCTAGTCATTGTGTTTCAGCTGCTATGTGCACTAGAAAATCTATCAGGCACTCCATATCTTTGAAAATAATTTCTGTCTCTGTCTCTTATTTCTTTCATAATTATTTCAGACATTAATTTTCTCAGGTGAGTCATCACCTTCTAAGCAAGAAACTACTGTGGCAGGGTGCTTCATGCAACATGACATTAAGTGATTCTGCTGATGTATGAGCCTTAAATACTGTTAAAAGTATACCAAGAGTGCTTCCAGGGACACTAAAATTATAAATAAATATTCATATTAATAATCTGCAGACTTTTATCTAATGCACACTCATGTACAAATCATTAAAAGTTTCAAAGTACAACTAATTAATCAGTATTTGTTACTGGTTTGATTTCTTTTATTAAAATGCATGTTTTCATTCTAAACATATTTATAAAGCTGAGTAAACTGGTCATGTGTTTCTTTTCCTGAAGGTTACTTTTAAGATACAGATTCATAATAGCCTGTAAACTTTGCACATATGTGTATATTTGAAAATCTTGTTTATTGTGACAGGTTTTATACAAAATACTGAATAATAACAATTGAATTGTTATAGTTTTGTAATTGAAAATAGTCAATCTTCTGAGACATTATGTAATAACATAACCTGATGACAGTGTATTTTTATAAATAATCATTATTCACTTGTTTTGTTCATTAGGAAAAATTTTTGAACTTCCCTCTCTCCACATTTTAATTCCTTGTTTAAAACTGAATATAGTTTTCATACCTTTCCTTAATAAATTTTTGCAAAAAATATTTTATTTTCTGCTCTCCTGAAAATTCTTGGTTTTGATGAGAATACATACCTGAAAGAAATTAAAATACCAAATTATCCATTACTACACTGTGTTGAATATACTCTGCAAATATATAAAACAGTATTGATGGGGTGGGAATAATCAAAGAACAGTATTATCTAAGGCCATTCTTATTCAAGAAATATATGAGCTTTAGAACAAAATTGTGACAAAATTTTAAGAACTTCAAAAATTCAGCTGGGATGTGACTCATGTGGTAGGGTGCTTGCCTGGCAAGCATGAGGCACTGGGTTCAATACTCATCCCCACATAAAAAGAATAAAATAAAGATGTTGTGTCCACCAAAAACTAAAAAATAAATATTTTTTAAAAAAAGAACTTCAAAAATCATCTTGAAAAATCAAAGCAAGACAGAGGAGAACAAAATTGAAACTGACTAATGTTACCACAACAATGTTAAATTAAAACCTCCCAGTTCAATTTTTTTTCATATTTTGCATCTGACTAAAATGTGTCAGAAATGGGCTGGAAATATAGTTCTGTTGGTATTGTAGTTGCCTCACATGCACAAAGCCCTGTGTTTGATCCCCAGCAACACACACACACACACACACACACACTCACACACACACACAATCACATCCACAAACCTTTCTATATGTATACTTTTTAAATAATTTGAGACCGGATTTCTTAAGATCCTGAAGCTCATTTCAAAATTACAATTCTAATGCCACAGCTTTTAAATGATGCAGTTATATATCATTGCACCTGACCTATTATTGTTTATTTACTAACATCCAAACATTTCCCAAAATTACCATAGTGATCTATTTCAAAGGGATTTTAAATGGAAAAAATTCCAATGACAATAACAGCACATGCAAAAAAGAAGAAAATTGACTCAAGCAAAATACTTTGTTATTTGAAAGTAAGGAAATTGAGAATTGTTAATTAAGCAATGCCAAATAACCACCTGAAAGATGTTTAATGAAAGATTTAACAGTGAAGAAAATTGAATGAAATTCAGAAAAAAACAGCAATAGAAAAAGTAGAAATATACTATACTTATTCTTTAAGAAACAATGTCTGATACATTAGAAATGTGTGGAAGAAAAGATATCAAATGCTAGAAAATCAATTAAAAGATTTAACATGAAGCATTCACAATCAAAGTTTCAAAACTCTTCAGATTTTTTTTTGATAGGACTAAAAAAATACATTTTATTTACAAAGATACTTATATATGGTTGAGGGTTAATTTCTTAGCAGAAGACTTCCAGAATGGAATTGGAGTATATAGTCATGTGTGGTGAACAAAAGGAAATCAACCTAGAATACTATAAGATATATAAATGCTTAAGAATTCCCTCACTTTTAGATCTGGTCTAAAAGAAATACTAAACAAAATCCTTCCAATAAAATAAACTGGCAAAGCAAAAAAAAAAAAAAAAATGTAATATTCGAAAGATTTTGTGGAAAAATCAAGTATGTAAATATAAATTTCATTTTACTGTAATTGTGGTAGATTAAACATATAATTCTGCTTATAAAATTTGAAACAATAAAACATAAAATTATCATAAATATCTGTGAATAGGTATAAGGTAGAAAAGCAGCTTGATGTCAATAGAAATTCATGACAAGTCATGTAAACACACTGATCTATGAAACACAAGTTAAAGCAGTTTAGTTAATAGTAGACAAAACTATAGGACATCAATAAAACTTACAAAGCTACAGTAGTAAGTTCTTTCTTATCAGTAATTTAAAAATAAATAAACTATTATGAAACACTAATCACAACAAAAACATGACCAACAAGAGTAAACATAATAATACAATAACTATGTCAGATCTAAATCAATGGAAGATTCTCTTTAGATCTATGGTCACAAACAGACTAAAAAAAGCAATGAAAGGAATACTACACTTAAAAATTACAAAAAATTACAATAATTATATAAAATAATAAGACACAAGTAAAATATTATATCAAGGTAAATATAGCCAATTTCTGGATTATAATAGTAGTAAATACATATGTAACAGAAATCATATTTCCCAAACATAGAACAGAAACACTAAAAAAAATTCAGTATCATAAAAAGAAACAAAGTAATAATAAAAGACATCTATCCCCAATTAATGTAAAAGAATAAAATAGAATTGGAATAGTACTCAGGGATTAGAAAACTTCATAAAGTATTAAAAACAAATTAGGGTTAAAGAGGAAATTTTCTCATAAGTTTATGGACCATTATTCAATGGAGATCAGTTTAACAACACAAAACAAATGTTAATAGAATTATATGAACATTGAAATTTCTTTCTAACATAAAGTAATTAGTTGAAAGTTAAAAGTGTTAAGTAATAACCAAAAATTTATAAATATGAATTCAAAGCCAGATCCAACAATTTAGTAAGGCCATAAGTAACTTAAAAAGAGGTTTCAAGCTAAAATATAACAAGGGCTGTTGGCCAGGAATGGTAGCACATGCCTGTATTCCTAGATGTGTGGGAGGCTAAGACAGGAGGATCTCAAGTTCAATGCCAGCCTCACCAAAAGCAAGAAACTCAAACAAAAGATTGAGACCATTTCTCTTAATAAAATACAAAATAGGGCTTAGGATGAGGTTCAGGAGGTGAGTGCCCATAACATCAATCCCCAGTAACCCAAAAAAGAAGAGCTATGGATTTGGCTCAGAGGTAAAACACCTGTAATACAAAAAAAAAAAAAAAAAAAAAAAAAAAAAAAAAATCCATAACACAAAAAGTGATCTAAGAAGTCCATGTAATACTTATCAAATGTTCAATATTATTTTTGCAAAAACAAAGTAAGTTATTTTTTTAAATTGTATAGTATCCAGGGTATATAAATAATTTCCATACTAAAAGTTTGTTTTAAACTGCTTCCTGATATAAAAATAATGAAACTATAATATTAAGCAGTTTTATGTTAACATAAATTTAGATGAACAGGCTACACATAAAAAACTGAGAGTATATCAATAAGACCTCAATTTGATGCTCAAATTAAAACTTATTATAGATCTATGCTTATTATGACAATATTTAATGGAGAAAATGTGAACAGCCAATCAAATGTTCTTTCACAAGAGTGTATAAAGACAATTTGAAATGAACTAGGAAAATTTTTCAAACTTAGCTGGGTACTGGAGACCACGCCTGAAATTCTAGCAGCTCAGGAGGCTAAGACCAGAAAATTACAAGTTCAAAGCTAGCTTCAACAACAGCAAGGTATTATGAAACTCAGTGGGACTCTGTCTCTAAATAAAATAGAAAATATAGCTGTGGATGTGGCTCAGTGGTTGAAGTGTTCCTCACTTTTAGATCTGGTCTAAAAGAAATATTCAGTGTTCCCTCCAAAACAAAGTTTTCAAACTTTACAAAGATAAGAAATTATATGATACCTACAATGATGAACCTTTAAGATAGTATGCTAAGTGAAAAAAGTCATTCGCAAAAAAGACAAATACCATATGATTCTACTTATGATATTTCTAATGTACCAAACAAATAGGCCAAAAGGAATGACATCAGGAATGGAAAGATGAGAGCCAAATAAGCACTTTGTAGGGGGAGAAATGAATTTTACTTTTATGTGATACAAACTTTTTAGAAATATCCTACAAAATAATTTGAATCAACACTACTGAACAGTACATTTAAAATATATAACAGAAATTTTAAGTAAGTTAATGATTTTGATGACAATTATAATTTTAAAATACGTAAAAGATAAACAAAATTGTGAAAAATCTTTATAATTAAATGCTAAAGTCTTACTCTTAGACAAAATAACAGATTTATCCATATACAGATGATAAACTTTCTAGTAATTCTGGTTATTTGGAAGACTGAAGCAGGGAAATGCAAATTCAGCTTCAATAACTTGGCAGGAATCTGTTCCAAAATAAAAGTCAAAGGGTGCTGGAGGTGTAGTTCAGTATTATAACACCCCTGAGTTCACTCCAAATTATACATACATATGTTTATATATGTATTTATATAATAAAATTTAGATGAATTATATGAATAATCACATTAACAGAACAAACAATCAAGGCACTATATAGAAATCATAAACAAAAGAGGGGCAATAGTTATACATGTAAGTGAAAGCATATATAACTTTATTGAAAATGGGCACATTGTTAACATCTATTTTTATTTCAACCTATATTGTCTTTAAGTAAGAAGTCAGGAGAATTTCTATTCAGTTATAACATATAGGTATATATATAGTCACTGATGTGAGATAATCTACTGACCAACACTCCAGCTACTCTTAACAGTGGAACCCAAAAAGAGACAAGAATTAGAGAAAACATAATCCACAAAATTCTGAATAACTCTATTACTTTAGAAATCCTATTTTTAAAGCTTTTGTTGTTATAGATGGACAGAATACTGTTATTTTGTATGTTTGTTTTTAAGGGGTACGAAAGATTAAACCCTGTGCCTCACTTGTGCAAGAAAAGCCCTCAGCCACTGAACTACAGCTCCAGCCCTAGAAATCCTTCTTTAAACCACATTTATCAGCTATACTTATATTATATAATCACTAGGAGCAGATACTGTGAATCATTGCTATTTATTACATGGCAGAAAAATTTCATGGAAAATCCATATAAGTATTCATAAAAAGCTCTGATAAAAAATTGAGTGTATAAATATTTAAATTATATTAAAGAAACTCTTCTGTGATATTGACATATTGCAAAGCTTTAACCCTCAGATATTCAGAAATTTGTGCAGATTTTCTAGGGAGTCCTCCAAGATCAATAAACATTTGGCATTATGCAAATCCTCACAGGCATTAGGGAGTACTTTTTAAACTTTAATTTAGGGAGATCACTGGAGAAAAAAAAGAGATTAAGTAATTGGGAATCATGGTAGAGATAGAGGAATACAATGAATACAAAAGAAAGAAACCTAGGTTTTGAAAAATAATTTCTGCTGGATTTTTGCTTCTCAATTAAAATTTTAAAATGTGACTTCCTCCTTGACATTTGGACATCTTATTCTTTGCTTCATTGATTTCTACACAGTTGGATATAGAGCTGCTATCACTTTTCTCTTGAAATTTCAAGGTTACTCTTTGGAGGACCAAAAAATAGCCAAAGATGACTTAGAGAAAGCAAGACATGTTTGTTAAAAAATAGAATATGGATCATTTTGTCATTTTTTGGTAACTGTGCCTGTTTCTTAATGCTATTCTCATAGGAAAAAAAGAAAAAGAAGACATTATAGAAGATTCTATACAATTATTTTTCTTTTCATTTCTTTTTTTTTTTTTTTGGACTGAAAGACTAAAATACATTGAAATGATTTTTAATCACCAGATTGTGAGCACTATTTTGCAAATATAGATTAAACATAAAAAGAAAAATTGTGGGGACAAGTGCATGGAGTACTGCATACATGGCATATATTAAGGGTGTCTGAGTGGCAGGCCACTCCCCTCGTGCTAGAAATGTGAGTGGCAGGCTGCTTAACCTGTAGGCACAGCCCTGGGCATGAGGCCATGTGTTGCAGTCCCTGCACTTGCTCCACAGCCCACTCCTCAATTGGTAGCTGCAAGGATAGTTAGCAAACATTGGATTGGTGTGTGTGTGTGTGTGTGTGTGTTTGTGTGTGTATATATATACACACACACACAATAACTGCACAATAAAATCAGACCTGCTTCCTGCTTGGTCTCTGGAGGTCTGGATTAGTGACTCTACAGCCACACTCTTCTATACCTTCTTCTGTGGACCTCCTTGCTGGATGAGAGAGAGCCTACACAGCTGGCACCCAAGCAGAGGTCTTAGGTAAGTTTATATGACAGAGTGTGGCTTCTTACAGAGCAGTGAGGAAGGGAGAACGGGGAACCTACAGAGTTCCACCACAGATTTGCAGCTGCAAGGGCTGCACACTCTCTTAGATACTAGAGTTTTAACCCTGAATAAGACAGAAGCCCAGGAATTCTGAGATATAAACACTAACCCGTGGATCCATGCTACTGATGTTTCTGATCCTACTATATGGGACAAGATAATGGCAAATACATGACAAGCTGAAGTGAGACAGGGGAATACTTTACCACTACATTTTTTTCTATTGTGTCAGCCATTCAGCAAAGTTTAGGGTGCCCTGTTATACACTCTTATCATATAAAGATGGCCCTTAAGGAAGATGAGGCTGTGAAAGACAGACATGGGAAAAAAGATGAGGGCGACAATGTACCTCAAAGCAAGCAACTACAGCAGGCATAGGAAAGCAGGGGTGAGAAACCACATCAAAGCAAGCAACCTCAAAATCTGCAGGAGGAAGACAGATGGGAAACGGTGCCTCTAGCCTTCATGGTGCAGGAAGAGGTGATGACAAATAGTGCAAGACAGGGAAAGATTATATTTTACATTGAGTAAATGGCAACTGCCTAATTATGAGACAATGCCAGAGCCAGCAAAGGACTATGACAGTTTGAAAATGACCAGACTACCAGACAGACCCAAACCATGGTCTCCCAGAAACCCATTCTTGGATGTCAGAGATCCTTTTGAAGATCTATGTAAGACAAGAGATGAAGTGGCACCCCCTTTCTCCACAGAAAAGTCTTAATTGGGCTTCTCCAGAAATCTTCACCATGACTGATTTTAGGACTGTCAGCAAAAGAGTCTCTGGAAAAGAGTTCAATGTAGATAAACATGCTGTTTTCAAATTGCCCCCTTTTACTTGGACACGGCCAAGAAGATACCAGCACTCCAAGTGCTATACACCCCCTTACTAGTGTGTTGCTAGTTTTTCACAAGCATATCCAGTATAATAGTTTGTAGAAATGTGCAAACAAGGACTCTGGCCTTGAGCTGGGGCTTCACAGAGATGTCTACATTTTTAAGATAAGGTAACAACTGGCAAGGGGAAAAAAGAAAGGGAAAAAGAAGCTCTCCCCTTCTCAGGTGTTGTCCTTAAAGGGCTAACTTGCCCAAAACAGTGAAAAAAAAGCTGCTTTATGTGAACTTCTGCAGACTGTGAACTTCTGAGCCTCTCCCCTTACATGCTGGGTATGTAACTCTGAAACTACCTGAACTTGAGGTTCAGGGGATTGATTGACTGCAATAAAAGCTGTGCCCTCTGAACCTGACTGCAGCCAAATAAAACTGTTTCCTGCTCTCTTCACTGCATTGCCTCATTTATCCCTACAACAAGGTAAGGGAATAAAAGCCTTCCCAATCAACATGGCACCCACACCACAGCACCCTGCCACTTGGTATCCACATGCATTGGGTGCCCTGAAGAAGTTAAAGATGGAAGTAAAGAATATGAGCCCCTTGCAGATCAAATACTCGAATCACTTAGTCTTGAACTTAATTGCCCTCAAGACTGGAAAGACCTAGCCAGAGCATCTCTTGAGCCTGCAACAGTTTTGATTTCTAAGGCATATTTCTATGATGAATGTGAACAGCAGGGAGATCACAATCATACCATGAATGTTGACCTCCCAGCTGAATGCTTGCAGGGAGAGGGAATCTACAGTTCCCTTGTGGTACAGGTTACAGGCCCACCGAATTATTTCTATCTGGTGTGCCTCTGTGTTCTGAGAGCCTGGAGAAAGTTACCAGTTTGGGGAGGTACAGCTTCTATACATGGCTTAATGTAGAAAGCCACTGAGGACTTGCCACAGTTTATTGACAGGGCAAACAAGGAGGTAGAAAGGAACATGTCTCATGAAGGAGGTAGGGCAGCCTTAGCCAAGGAATTGATCTGGGATGGACTAAATAAGGAACATAGGGCAGCAGTGGCACTGGTATGCAATGACACACTGGATGAATAGATTTTGGCCACCCAGGATACAGGGACAAAGAAGCTCAAGCATTTTTGCAGCCCTCAGTAATGGCAATTGCATAAAAGCAGGACTAAAGAGGCTTGTAAACAGCTAGTCAGATACTGCAAAAAAAATGTGCAACTTTTCTCCCCATTGGCCCTTTACAACTTGATGGAGTGAATCCCAAAGAGTTAAAATCTAATGTTTTATGGCAAATGGATGTCACCCATTTTGCTCCTTTAGGAAATTTAACAAATATTCATGTAATTGTTGATGTCTATTCAGGCTGTGTAGTGGACACAGCCTCCACAGGAGAAACCACAAAAAGGTCATTTCCCATCTACTTAAATGTTTTGGAATCACAAATGTTCCCATGTCTATTAAAACAGACAATGGGCCAACCTATACTAGCAAGACATTTCAAGCAGTTTGCAATGACTGGCATATACAGCACTTAACTGGGATCCACTACAACACTTAGACTCAAGGCATCATAGAAAGAACAAACAAGGAATCAAAGACCATACTACATAACAGAGAGGTGAAATTGTACCAAGTCCTCTAGTGATGCCTTGAAGAGAATCTTATTTGCTTTAAATTTACTTTCAACTTGAATTTTTTTCTATAGAAATAGCAGCCTAAAAGCATTGCCCCCCCCCCTTGAGGCCCTCCCATCTACCTATGTTTTCATGGAATGATCCCATAACAAATGCAAGAGATAGCCCTGGGCCCCACATAAACATGGGTCAAGGGTTTACATATGTTAACGGGAGCCTCACCCCATCTGTGTGCCTGCCAGAAAGTCGAGCCTTGGACTCCCATAGCCACCAACCAAGAAGATTAAGGAACTAACTCTGGAGGTAAAAACTCAAAAACAAACGACTCAGTAACACAAATGGTCCTCAAGTAAAGTAACCTGGGGTGATATAAAGGTCTTTTTGAACAAGCCACCAGATTGGCTCTTTTGCCTGATGGTAACTCCATCCCTGGACCTATGGCAATGGTCCTATTATGTTCAATGCTCACTGCTAACAGTGAAGCCTCTCATGAGGTAAATTGTGCTTTGAACACTAGGCCACCACCTTTATCAGTGGCCAATTGTTAAGGGGATTTACCCAAGCTCTTCCCTAATAATTCCAATCTTATTGATCCTTAGTTATCCATTCAGGAGCTAACCATACCATGGAACACCAGCATTTCTATACCTACTCTGCCCATTTGTTTCTCTGTAGTAGATAATGAGACCTATACTCCAGGCAGTCCACTCTGTTTTGCTCTTGCCAATGAAACTATTGCAGATAAGTATAATAAGTCATATACTGGGCTATCCCTTACTGAGCTTATAGTTATAGTTAATGCTACCTATACCAATAGACTCCCCCATGGCAAATGTAAGAAACCCTTGCTGCCAACATGCCTAAAAATACTGTTTGGAAAGTCCCCTTCAGATAATCTTAGCATCCCATGGAATCAATATGTCACTGCCATACTTTATCTCCTTGATAAGAGGAATTTCCCTCAGGAAGAACAACATCTATGTGCCTGGGCAGGTGCAACTCTCTGGAATGTAATTGATATGCCCAAAAACCACATGGGGTACTGCAGCAACTGCTACATAGGACAAGCTGTTACCAACTGATATGCAGAAAATCAGTATGGCATGATGAATACCATGCCAATATTACTAGCTGCTAGACCAATCAAATGGGCAGCAGTCAGCTGGATGAATGGGTCTATATTGAGTCCAGACCCTGACTCATGGATTTGCCTTTGTGCCAAATTATACCCATACCCACTACACACAAGCTTCTGTGATGCCACTCTTTGCCATCCTAATAATCAATGATACTTATGGCATAAATATCACTCTTACAGAGATTCTTTGTGCAGCCAATACATCCTGCTGTTTCACAAATTGCCTAACCCCTATTATGAAAGCTACATATATATTTATCCTCAGAGTGCCCCCAGTAATCTGGCTTTCAGTGAATATATCCAGAGAGTGGAGGAGTCCATGGGACATGGAGATGAAGAATCTTCTGACTGAGATCCCACATTGGACAAGGCATGCAATTAGCCTCAACATTGCTGGGATTATTGACCTGGTAGCCACTATTAGCACCACAACCACTGCAGCTGCTTTGCTCACTCAGAGTATTCAGACTGCTCAGACTGTAAACAACTTGTCTACTGCCATGGCAGTAGCCTGTGCCATTCCAAATGACCTTGTTGCAGTCCCTGCACTTGCTCCACAGCTCCACGGCTCCATGTCCCACTCCTCAATTGGTAGCTGCAAGAACAGTTAGCAGACATTGCATTGGTGGCTGCCTGTATTCTGCTTAGCTACTTCCTGAGTATTTATACATGGTAACTGTGCAATAAAATCAGACCTGCTTCCTGCTTGGTCTCCAGAAGTACTGATTAGTGACTCCAGAGCCACACTCTCCGCTACCCTGTTCTATAGACCTCCTCACTGAATGAGAGAGAGCCCACACCGAAAATCTTAAACATTTTCTTTCTACATCAACAAATACCCAATCTTTATCATAAAATCAAGAATCTAAAACTTTTTCATGCAGAATAGAAGCTGCCAAAAGATATTCTACAAATTAATTAATTAAATAAATAAATAAATAGTGACAATGAATTAGAAATTCTGAAGTAAGTTTAGGCTTACCCACAAAGACAAGGTTTCTATAGACCTCTAACATCACATCACCATATAAAGTCTGCTGAGCTGGGTCCAAGCATTTCCACTCCTCTTCCAAGAAATCAATGATCACATCCCTGAATGTCAATGGTTCCTAAAATAAAAATGAGTAAATATAGTTCATATCAACTATATGATCATTGACACAGTTTTTAATATGACCTGAGTTCTAATGAGATTTATAATAGAAGGGTTTCACATAGGAGAGTGACACCAATCATTCAGTATGATACTTTTTATGTGGTGCTGGGGATTTAAGTCAAGGCCTTATGCATGTAAGGCAAGCACTCTAACAACTGAGTTATATTTCCAGCCCCAATAATTAGTTATTAGCAGTGAAATAGGTGAATAAATTTGGTATAATGAAACCCAGAGAGCAGTACCTGTGAAGCAAAATTCTGAAACAAAAAAGGGTAAAAGAAAAAAATTCCAACATAATCCTAATGTATAAATAACAGTTGCAATAAGTTTTTGCCTATTCAAAGAAGCACATACAAACTAAAAAGTGATACTTGAGATATGCATAGCAAAATTATAAGTAATAAAAAGACTCATAGGACAGTGGTCACCTCTATGTGTAGAAGATACATGAGATCAATTAGACACACTGAAAATATACTAACAGCCCACATAATTATTTAAATGGCAGTCTTCAGAACTGTCTATATTCTTACTATTTAAGCAAGCCTTAAAAGAAGTACTTTATTATATATATATATATATATATATATATATATATATATATATATATATATATATACTTTTTAAAATATATTTACTTTTTCAAACTACAATATCACAACTCATTTTTAAATCAATAAAATAGAAATTTTAAATATCAATCATTATAAAACACTTAGGTATTTGGGTACACTTAAATTACATGACACAGATTTATAACAAAAGAAGCAATAGAAAAGCAAATTAAGTGAATAAACTATTAATTCTACAGTTCATAAGAAAACTGGCACATCAGGTTAAATATTCTCAGATTTGGTGAACCACTCTCACTGTGCAACTGTATCCCTACAAGTAGTGAGTGAGAGAATACTAAGAAGGTGAGGAAAATATTCTGAAAGTTTCTTGCACGTTAATTGCCTCCCTGAGGGTGTGAAAATAGTCCCTCTTCCAGGGTTTCAATTTTCACCAATGAACAAACACATACCTAGAGTTAGTTTAAGGTTCTTATCTCTGATGTCTTTTTTCCTAAACAGCTTTAAAAAAAAATAAGGGATTTAATTAGTAAACCAGAGGCACTATAACACTGAATCGCATTTCCAGAATGTTTGAAATTTTTATTAAAATTTGAGACAGTGACTCACCAAGTTGCTTAGTTTATATCTAAATTACTGAGACTGTACTCAAATTGGCCATCTTTCTTCCTCATTCTTTCACATTACTGGGATTAATTACAGGTGTGTACCACCGCACCTTATTCTGCACCCACTTTTGATACCAAATATGCAAATTTGCACAGCAACCAATGTTCCAAGAACTTGTGATCCAATAATTCAATTCTGATGAACCTTAACAGATGCCAAAAGTTTAGGGTTTACTGCTATATAATTTCACTAACTTGAGAAGCCAGTTGCAAGCCTCAGAATAACATATTTATTTCTGATCCATTTCCTATAAATTGGGGGTCTCTACAACTACACACTGAAGTTACACAATCTGATAGAACTACTTATGGAATAAAAGAGCACAATTATGTATACCAGGTTCTTATAAAATCCATAAATCAGAAATGACAATAGATAACATGCATAGAACATTAAAAAACGTCAGAGGAAGATGGGGCACTACATAGGCCATTTTAGGAAACACCTGGTTGAAGATATTATCTTCAATTTTGGTGTTCTGCTACAAGAGTGAAGAGCCCCATTCCCAGTATAATTTAGAAGGTCCTCGCTATTTTAAATATGGTAATTCAGATACCCATTCTGCATATTCTCATTTTTAAATAAAAAAATTAGTTGAACACTTTTACATTCAGTGGTCAGAAGAAAATATTGTGACATAATGTAACTTAAAGCTCTCCTTTATGTACAACCCTTAGAACATTGAGCCATCTCATGGCAGCCCAAAGAAACATACACACTATTTTTCTAAAAAACTCTTGAGTATTGAATGCACTAAGGATAATTAATTTTTTATTTGGAATTTTGATTTTTTTTTGTGATACTGGGACACTCTACAAGTGAGGTACATTTATAGTCCTTTTAATTTATTTTTATTTTGAGACAGAGTCTCACTAAGTTGCTCCACTAAGCTTGGATTTGTGACCTTTCTATATCAACAACCTCCAAGTAGTTGTAATTACTGGCATGTTCTCATATGCCCAGCAAGATATAAATGTTCTACCCTCTTTTACCCTCTTTATTTGCTCTTCCATCTAAAACCAAGCCATTGACATCCTAATATTTGAGATGCATCCATCTTATATTTGTTGATTTTCCAATATTGTAATATATATTTAGAAAAAAAGTGCCACTTTTTACACATATCTGAATTTGTCCATTCTGACAGTCTAGAAACAGTTCAACAACAATGAAAATTATAACCCTGGATAGAATTAAGAACTGACTTAATCATCAATGGTATTCTTTTACAGTCTTAAAAATTGACCATAGTGTGAATATAATTTTACTCTGAAATTTGCCTGTATCTTTCTTGTGTGGAAACTTTTTTTATCTTTCAAATGTTAGTGATACATTGCATTTCATAGCTAATAAGAATGTTAGATTAAATTGAGTCATCCTTTATCCACCATCATATTTGCTTAAATATTTGCTTACAACCCCAAACTTGAGACATTGCACTATTTCTTACAGTCTGCATGTAGTAAGTTTTCCCTTCAAGTCTTCTGCACAAACACAATAGGATGTTTTTTTTCAATTATTTGGTATAATATTTTCTCCTTTCAAATTCTGACACGTTATCATCTATCTTCCCTAGATGAGTAAGAGGAAAGAAGATACAGATCATCTTTGCCTTTCTATTTAGTTCCAGAATCAACATGGTTGACTAGCAATGTGATTCTGGGACCCGAATCTAACATTTGGGCACAATAATATTCATGTTCCAATACATGATCTATTTAGATAAAACCTATATAGAATACTCCTGTAATCTCTACAGAATCCATTCAGTCCAACAAGGTTCTTTATTCCCCAACCTCAAAATGCTCTATAGGAAGGGATTATTATACACACGTTGGTAGTCTCTAGGTAAATCTAAAAACATGACAGATATGGGCCCCTTGTGTTAGCTTCATGCAATTCTTATACTCAAGACCAGTCAGAGACATAGGAGATACCGAAAAGGTATCACACTCTATAAAGTTTCTTAAGGGGGCCCTTAACTTACTGTCTATGCTTATGAAAGACAAAGAGATGAGAGGTTAAAAGATTATTTATTTTAGTACCAAGGATTGATCTCAGGAATGCTTAACCACAGAGTAACATTCTCCTTCCCCTTTTATTTTTTATCCTCAAACTTGTGATCCTCCTGCCTCAGCTTACTAAAATTCTAGGATTATTGATGTTCATCTTCACATGTAGAATTATGTACAAATACTTTTTAGAGAGTTTCCTGTTATAATATTTTTTATCTCATATAAAAGTGCACACACAAACACACACACACATGCATTTTTTTAAAAAATTTCATTCATAACCCAGAGAAAAAGATTAATTAAAATCCTGTGTTATTTGAAATGTACCACAGGGAAGCATGCTTCATGATATAGTGAATTAGCTAAAAAAAGATGACATTTAGAAAAATCATGCTTACCATGCATTTGGAAATTGCATGAACAAAATAAGAAATACCTGGGAAAGAAAAAGAAACTGTAAACCCCATGGGCCACATCTGTTCCCCAATATGAATTATTTATGTCAGTCAGAATTCTTATGCATGACCCTTTCTTAACATCCACTGAAGTGGTTTTGGATAGAAGGTACACTGTTAGGGTCTGTAAACAAGTCAAGATGGCGCCTGGCATTTTGCAGAGGGAGTGGTTTGTGAAGTAACGCCAGCGAGCCATTAAGTGTGGAGATTCCTTATTGGTTGACTGCTGTATCTAGTTTATGTTAATTAATATAAGCTGTGTGTAATGTATGTATACCCCTCCTGTCCTACAATAAATGGCTCCCACTCCTGCTGTATCAATGTACACAAGTTGCTCGTCACCCCCTGGTTATTTTGCTGCAGCTGGACTGCGGCAGTACACAGTTAGTTTTAGGCCAGGCTGAGGTAACCAATCTGACACAGGAAAAAAATGTAGTAACAGTCAACCCCATTATGTGGACCAGAGGTGGTATGATATTGAGATCTATCAAATCTGGACAAGGGTTAACAAATTACAAAGATGACCTCAGGAAAGCCCAGATTTCCACAATTAGTTCTGACTACTATCACCCAGCTCCTGTCATCTGTTTTTGTAATGCCCAGTCCAGCAGCCTTACCATTTCTACAACTACTTTAGCCCCTGAAGGTCAGAGTGAAAGAGCATGTGACAGGCCCCAAGACATCACAAAACCTGAACATGAATTCAGAAATTTGCCCAAGACAGAGATAAATGTCTCCCAAATTTTGAAGCATATTCTCTATTCTTTGGTTGTTTCTCTGAATAATTATTCCCTAATCACTTCTGAATGAATAATTTTTACTTGAATAGAAAAAAATACCAAGCTCAGACCCCTGTTCTTGAGTGTCAGGTAAAAAAATTTAACTCAGGCTGCAGGACCCAAGATTGGCAGGATCTTGGTTATATTCATTTTCACAGATAGCTTTCTATGTGCAAGAAGACCTGGCCATACAAGAGGGTTATATGTATTTAATGTTGAATATAATGTTATATCAATTATCAATGACAATAATATCAGTAACAGAATCACAATTGCAAGTGATACAGTGAGATTTATTTTACATTTTTTAAGTTGCATACTCTTCATACCCTGGTTTCATGTTTTTATTTTTATTTTTTTTTTGATGATTTCAGGCATAGACCCCATATATGCATTACTGAGCTATATCCCCAGTTGTTTTAAATGTTATTTTTTTCCATGGTCTCACTAAGTCAATGAGGCTTGTCCTAGCAAGTGATATACACTCTTTAGTCTCATATGCCACTAGAATTACAGGTATGCACCAATATACCCAGTTCATATGCAGGAATATCGAAGATGCAGGTAGATTTTAGAAAAAGTAGACAATCTTCTACAGCAACAAAGTTCAATGAAAACAAAATGAGAAGTATGTGTGGAACTAAACTTTTAGGGGTCATAAGTAAAATAACTGAAAAAAACCCATATGTAATGATTTATAAGTAAATTACCATAATTCTTATAATTTATAAAATCTAATAATTGATAATTTATAGTAATTTAAATGTCATAAAATAATTTATATTTATTTTTTTATTTTTATAATAAAATTATGATTATAATTTTTAAATTATTATATTTTACTTCATAATATCCAAAATGTGACCATTCTGAAAAAATAAACATTGAAATTTATTAGTTTGGGGGCTGGGGATGTGGCTCAAGCGGTAGCGCATTCGCCTGGCATGCGTGCGGCCCAGGTTCGATCCTCAGCACCACATACAAAACAAAGATGTTGTGTCTGCTGAAAACTAAAAAATAAATATTAAAAAATTCTCTCTCTCTCTCTCTCTCTCTCTCTCTCTTTAAAAAAGAAATTTATTAGTTTGCTTCATTTATTTTTCATTAAACTTTCAAATCTCACACTGTTTTCCACTTCTAATACTTCTCAATATATATCAGCCACATTCCAAGAACTCATTAGCCACATGTGGCAAATTGCTGGCATATTGCAAGTGTATAACTCAGGGCTCTGGTTCCCCTGAATGCAGGAAATTTAATAAATAAGAAAACTAGGTTTTTATCAGAAATGAGAAAATATGTCTTTTTTGCAATACTCCTCCTTTGAAACAATGAAAAAAGAAATAATTTCTATTAGACAAAGGAGGGTGTGATGAGACGAGAGTGACCAAAGGCAGGTCATACTTCACAACTGCTACCTGGCAAGGTCATTAGACCTTTCAGATACTAGAGAGTTAACAAATGATGTTGCAACCCAGGGGGAAAGATTCACATCTCTATATACCTTGACATCAAAATTTAGATGTGAAAGAAAAGATACAAATTTTTTATTTTGCCATTGAGATTTCACCCTAGTGATCTGGCTATGGTTGTCTGGTTCATCTTTTGTCCTAGTGTATGCTGTTATTTAAAGAATAATACAATTTTTATGTCTACATGAGTTTCTGCATAACACAAAATGATTTAATAAAACTTTCAGCATTACATCTAGGAAAAATAAAATCAGTTCTTCTTGCATGCCTACATCTATTCAGTTAACTTGAAATCAGAAAGTATTGAATTCTGGCATGCTGTTTAAATTGGATATATTTGTTGATGAGCTATCAAGTATGGCATACTACCCTGAAATTGACTAATTCATAATTAAAATGATCAGTTTATGAGTAATCCCAATTTAGACTGGGTTTAGTGATTTCAGCAGGGATCCTTTAAGAATATACTCTGCTATTTGACATGGTATCCCTCCTTCTGGAATAGAGATGACAGTCCACTATGGCATTTTCATTCTCATTCAAATGGCCTCTCCTCCTCCATAAGTCTAATGTGAGCTTCTTCTCTTTAATATGGTTGGGTTTACAAAGACAAAACCAGAAATAATTCATGACATTTTAGGCCAAGGCACAATACCAGTACATTTTCATACTTGCTGTATTCTACAGACTGTAATATATAAGCTATTTTTGATTCATATCTTGGCAAAATATTCTGCCTGTCAATAAGAATAGCTACAAATAAACATTGTCAATGACTTAGATACAGAGGAGAATAAAGAACTGGAGACATTTAGGCAATTCATATCCTTTTTTCTTCTTTTTTATTCAGATGAAATTTATAGGACTATTCTAAGTTAATAAAATGTTACTAAACCACACGTACAAAAAGGCTGGTCAAGTTTGAACTCAGAATCACTACTGCCTTCTTTAAAAGCTCAATTTTTTGCTAGGCCAAAATAATCATGTACCTTTTCTAGTCATTCAAGGAAGTGAATAATGACATTTGTGCAATAGAAGCACAATTCTTTCTAGCTACAAATATCCCTTCACTGCTTTTTACTATTAAAATATTTTCAAGAGAAACACTTGAGTACATGTTTTTTAAACAAATGAATAATTTGGGTAAATAGACACAGACTATGTTTATGAAATAAAGGCTAAATGATTATTTTTTCTCATCATAATAGTAAAATGTAAATAAATAGCAGTATATTTGTAACTTCTTTCATTATTTTGTATGTGTGTGTTTTGGTATTTGTAGTCTACTTATAATAATTTTTACCTAAATGAAACCTAGACCTTCTTTTCTTGAAACAATTTCTTAATATGAAACAAGAGACCAAGATAAATCTACTCAGAAGACATTTCCTTCACCAACAGTTTGTCTAAACACCTGAGTATATAAGAAAATTATTCTTTTCATTTCTTTTATTTTTTTTTTAACATGGCAAGTCTGTTTTCTATAAACCCTCACCTGAAAGTATAAAGTGGACAAATCCACAGAACACATGGAAACCACCAAAGGTAATTCATTTTAAACTGTGAACCAATGGTTTCCAGTTCTAGATAAAGTGCACAGTCACCTGAAAGGCTCTTTAATTTCCAAAATCCAAATTGCAATAAAACAATGTAGCCCATATCCATGGACAGGAAATCAGGCATCAGAGTTGTTTTTTGTTTGTTTGTTTGCTTTTTGTTGTTTTCATTGTTTTGTTTCATTTTTAATTATGTGTAGAAAAAAAACTACTCCTCTAAATAAACAATGTTTGATGAATGAATTATAAATAAGATATATGCTCATGACTTTTACCCATTCAGGGTCACTCAATTTTCAGTCAGGTTTTTTTTTTAACTATAAAAAGTCCTGTAATAATCACTTAACAAACAGAAAAATCATATTTTGAATCAAAGTTCTGGAGATTGATGTTGAGAAGTGATTGGTATTGCAGCTTTATACTTGAAGTGAGCAAGCAGGAGCACATGGCAACAGAAAACTAAAAAAAAAAAAAAAAAAAAAAGCACCAAGGGCCTATATACTCAAGTACATACAGTATAATGAAATAAACAATTCTCACTATTCTTTACCTTTTAAAGATTCCACTAAATCTGACTCCCTGTAGACCAAGACTTTAGTACATGGATCAATATGGGATAGTTATTCAAACCAGAGCACCTGCATTGAATCATTAATATCCTTTGCATAAGCTAATTTTTGATGTTAGAACAAGAATAAATGCCTGATAATATTAAAATGTTAAAATCCATAATAAACCAATTTGAGATTTTTACCAACTCACAAATTTTTCCTCAGATTCTGAGATACATAATCATTTTACAAACATAAATTTTAAAATTTCCATTGAAGTATGATGTACATATAAAAACACAAAGCATTTATGTAAAAGATCAGAGATTACTCAAAAGTCAACCCAATTTTAATTAGCCTTGCTCGGAGCATACTAAATCACTTTCTC
The DNA here is from genome assembly GCF_021218885.2 of Marmota monax. Taxonomy (NCBI): domain Eukaryota; kingdom Metazoa; phylum Chordata; class Mammalia; order Rodentia; family Sciuridae; genus Marmota; species Marmota monax. The sequence goes on along the minus strand of NW_026693898.1, from coordinate 58,160 downwards.
CATCTGTGAACTCAAAAAGCAAACAAGATCTTATGAACCAGCATAGGAATATTTCATTACATAAATGTAGAATATATATATATATGTGTGTGTGTATATATATATATATATATATATATATATATATACACACACATAAGGTAAATATTATACCAGTTATTCAGATTCAGTACCTGCTTATTACATGTTATTTTAATTTGTTCTATGCTTCTACCCATTTGCCAACCTAGAACAGCCCTGCTAGTCATATATTTATTTTTTGGTAAGGTCGCATGTACATTCCTTGAATATAACATATATTAATTATACAGTTTTGACAAATAGAATGATAAAAACCTTCACTGCTTTTAAGCACAAAATTTTTAAAGCATCCCAAGAAAACTATTTCCTTTTACATGCAACTTTTTTGTTCACAGAGCATGTTACTGAAATGGATATTTAACCATAATTTTATTTTGCCGGACATCATGTATTATAATTTTAAATACAGCTGCTGAACTGTATCTTCTTGAGCCAATCAGGGTGTGTGCTTCTGTAATGTGTTTCTTTGTCGTGATGATTAATGTTGTATTTTATGGGTACACTACAAGTTGTTCATTTCAACATTCAAGAACATTTGAGTTATTTCTTATTTTAGACCATTAGCACTACTGGGGCTATCAATATTCTTAACAAAAACTAGACCCCTCAGTTTATTCTTCCCTAGTATTTTAATGACACAATATTCCACTTATACTGGTTGCTATGAAGATAATAATTTCAATCTAAAATTTAAATTTAATTAGATTCAATATTATATGTTTACTAAACACAAAATATAATACAATACCTTACCACAGACTGTTTAGTTTACCATGTCCTTTTTGCAACTATTATAAATAATCTATACATTACAGATATCAAAATACACTGTATAAATTTTGTTCTAAGTAATTATAGATCATTAAAAAACTAAGATAAAAAAGTAGCATCATAAAATTGCTCATATATGTCAACCATGGTGGCACACACCTATAATTCCAGTGACTTGGGAGGATGAGGCAAGAGTATCACAAGAACAAGCATTGCCATGGCAACTTAGCAAAGCTCTCAGCAACTCAGAAAAACCTTTCTCTAATAAAGTATAAATAGGGTTTGGAAGCTTGGGATATGGCTCAGTGATTAAGTGTCCCTGGGTTCCATAAAGGGCACCAAAATTAAAAAAAAAAAAAGCTAATATGTTGTAAAATTTAGGCAGTGAGTTATAATTGTGACATTGATATATCATGTACAGAATTTAACAAATAATATTGAGAAATTATAAAATGTTATTAATAACATATTTGCTGCAATATTAGAAGATACATTGTATTTGGCATATTTTTTCCTATGTGCCACATACTCCTAAGTATAAATTTTCAATGTCATTATTTATTGGCTCAGGAAACATTTAAACAGTGGAATATTTATTTGTTTTACTGACTGTTTTATTTTCTACAGATAGTTTGCTCTTAGCTTTTTAAAGTTTCAGAAAAGGAAATTCAATTATGGTTTTAATGTCACTGAATACTGCACAATAAGAAGTGTAGAGATCTAGTAATATAATAACCCTGATGGCAAAAAGATAAGTTAAAGATAAAAAATGGTTGTATGTGGACATACTGAAATTAAATCTGGCCTCTCAAATTTTTATCTACACATATGACAACACACCTAAGAGAATATTGAAGCAGAAACTCACCACATTATTCATATTAATCACCATCGCAAGCACATATGCTTTGTTGCTTTTCCATTTTATCTCATTTTTTTTCTACTTTTACACACTTTATGTTTGGTTGCATTGAAAATAGGCACTTTGAAAACTGTCATTTCTCAATTGGGGAAAGAGCAAAATTAAGACAGTAAGAGACACAGGTAAGGTAAAATAGCCCTTATTTTGACCACATTAATAAAACTGGTGGGTTAGGGTTTGGAGGAGCTTTAGATATAGCAAAGGGGAGGGAGGGAAATTAGTGGGTAGAAAAGATGTTTAAATGAGATGGACATCATTACCCTAAGTACATGTATGAAGACATAAAGACTGTGACTCTACTTTGTGTACTATCAGAGACATAAAAATTGTGCTCTGTGTATGTACTATGAATTGAAATGCATTCTTCTGTCATATATAATGAATTAGAATAAATACTACTAATAAAACATTAGTGGCAATCTCACAAACTCTTGTACCTACAAATCAGAAACAAAAAGACAAGATGACAAAACAGACACAAACACATTCACTCATCACAAGATAAAAGAAACACGAACTAGAAAATGTCTTGTATTCAATCAAGTGTAAGAGAGATGCAGGGAAAAATCTGCCAATCTTCAAAAATAAAAACATGTCTGATGAGAAAATTTGTTAGAATCAATCCTATTTTTTAAGGAAAAGATGTGTTATAAAGTGGTGAGAAATTATATAAAAGGTTGAGAGAATACTTCCCCAGATCACACTACATAGGTCACGTTCTAAAAAAGCAGCAGGTAAGAAAAAACACAAATACTGAAGAATTTGAAAAATTTGTCTGTCAAAGCTATTGCTGTTTCTGACAATAAGGCAGACATCTTTCAATTATAATTTACCCGTTTGTCCACAACTGGGAAAACCACTACTTATATTTTGATAACTACTACTTTAGCAGCATTCAGTTTGGTCAAATAGTCAATTCAGTTTGCAAAGAAATCCTGGATTCCTATTACTACTAATGAAAATAATCACAAATATGACAACTAAAAATAATAGAAAATCATTCTTTTATAGATATTGGTGGCTTTTTATTATCATGATACAGCATTCATATCAACTTGTTAGCATAGCCACACTTCTTCCAGAAGCTCTAAAAGAGAATCATTCTAGCTTCTAGTGGCTGATGGTAATTTTTTATGTGGTTACAAATGTCTCTTCTCTCCTTGTGGTGATGCAGCCTTCAAAAGCATAAAGAGAGAAAAACTATATTTTTATTTATAGAACATGGTGCTGTCACAACAGGTGACTACATTAAAACACCACAGAATATGATAGCACCATAGATGGCAGATCCCAAAATGAGATGATTTTTATACTTGCACAGAGTATTTGAGATCACAGAAAAGGAAATGTCATGCACAGTGGATTTAAAAAAAGATGGGACACTTGGCTAGTAGAATGAAGCAAGACATGTCAAAGCCTCAAAAAAGTGAGTGAGATGGATAGAGTGGCATCATACATTGTATCCAGGTGCAGAGCAGAGGAAAGAGCTATGTCCAGAGAGCAAGCCTTATATATTTTTGCCAAGAACCATAAAAACTCTTCCAATCCTGTGGAACTTTAGATTCTCTCAACTAATACTCTATTCACTCTTTGTGCCTGTTCATTCCCTAACAATTAATGTGCGTGGTCCTTTTTTGAGTACAAGTAAGAGAGAATCTACATATACCAGTTTTCTCTGCCACTCAATTTTTAAGATATTTCCCTGTAAATTTCTATGGATTTATATACCTGAAGGCCATTTTTAAAATTTTTAGAAAAATGTACACCCAGAGATTCCAGCTAAAACATGAAATAGAAGGAAATATTTGCAGATTACATATATAGTGAAAAGTGAATATAACAGAGTGAATGAGATGTTATATTTGTGAGGAAAAAAGACATAAGAAAAGAGTAAATCACAGTGAAAATATGTCTAAATGCACTTAAACAAAAAAAGAAAATATTCAACTTTTGTAAGCGTATAAATCCCTACCACTAAGGCAACTTAATACTAAAGCCAATTCACTATGGCATACCCACCAGGAAGGAAAACATGAAATAGAATAGCAAAACATCTAAAAAAGACTAAAAATTACCAACATGTTAATTTATTGGAATTGTCAAACCCTTCTGTTGGCCATGTAAAATTTGAGAGCCACTTTGGATATTAGTTTGGTACTACCAACATAAGCATACATTCTACTCTTTGACACCAAAATATTCTTAGAATGTTTCAACAGGTAGCTGCAACTGCTGCTTTCACCAAACTAGACTGCACCTGACATCTCCTTTTACCATCCAAGCCCCCTAAGTCAGGGCCCTACAAAACCAAGATTCCAATGGGCCTATGCCCACTTCCACAACAATTTCAGAGAAAAACATAGAGAAAGTGGTATAATTGAGATTCAAAGTTCTGAATGAGGAAATGGTGTAAGAAAAGGTAAACTGAAAAGGGCAGAAGAAAAAGTGGTTAGGGGTAAGAGACTAGATCTGAGGAAAAAGAAGAAATTGCTGAGGATGTATAAGATGCAGAAATGAGAACGATGTGTATCCTAAGTGAGAGAAGACAGGAAATATTGTGACAGCACAATACTTATGCCAGTGTTCTCCTTTTTGGAAATTTCTAAAAACTAGGAGTTAATGGTGTAATTAAACAAGTATGCCACACACATGACTCTCTGCTCTTAGATCTCTAATAGAGATGTCACATATTTTTTTTTTCTCTAGACTTGTAATTTCTTCCTCTCAAGGCACTATTCATCCACCTTATATGTACTGTTGCTCTACTTCCTGACCTGGTCTATCTGAGCTTCCTCAGATTTTCTCTAGTAACGCTTAACCACATTTTTTCTTTGACTGATCCCACAAATATTTATGCTCGGATAATTTCTCATAACTGAACTCCTAATGCCCCAACCCTGACATGCTGAGATGCACCTATTTCTTCTGATTTCTGGATTACCCTCAGATTTGCTCCACCAACAATGCATCAAGCATGATTGTTGTCAGGTTTGTTTTGCTACAAAGTGAGCTACCTAATTCTACCCATTTTTAAAATATAATTAAATAAATACATGATCCTAGTTCTGTATTTTTGTTTTGTTTTTAAAAGAATAATACTTTTAAAAAAATAGCTGGAAAAAAGAGTTGAAGTTCCCACTAGGAAGACTGAAGGGTATACTGAAAGTAAAAGGAAATGGAGGTATTTTCTGTAGCATCATTAATGTTCTATTTCTTGATAGGAATAGTGGTTATGTAGTATGTTCCCTTTGTAATAATTCATTGATCTATATAGTTTCAATGCTGGTTCAGTATTGGCCTTGTTAAATAAGATCAAATTCATTTCATGAAATGTGGTGGGAAATAGTATAAGAGAAAGACTATAAAAGGATACTAGAGGGCTGGGGCTGTAGCTCAGTGAACTAGGTCTGTAGCTCAGTGGTAAAGCACTTGCCTTGCATATATGAGGCACTGGTTTTGAACCTCAACACCACATAAAAATAAATAAAGATACTATGTGTTCATCTACAACTAAAAAATCAAAAGGGCACTAGAAAATACTTTGGGGGTAATGCATAAATTGATTATTGATCTGTCTTTTTGGATGTGTTTTTATGTCAAAAGATAAAAGTACACAGCTTAAATACACCTTAAATAGGACTGAGGATATAGCTCAATTGGTAAAGTGCTTGACTCACATACAAAAGGCCCTGGGTTCAATCCCCAGAACCACAGGAAAAAGAAATATGTAATAATTATATCAATTAACCTGAAAAATGTGTCTAAGTTGAGATTAAAAATAAATCATACTATTAAATGATAACATTTAAAATAAAAGTAAGGATTCATAGCTAAATATCAATCTCAATATTTCGAGAAAGGCAATTTTCTCAAAGGAGAAAAAAAATACAAACCTAACAAGCAAAGTTTGAAACCATTAACAGTGAACATAGCATAAAAATTACCAGTAATGCCAGATGATGCATTTAGAACCTAAATTAAATTAAAAGAGCTCTGATAAGTTTTATAAGTAAAAATTTTATATTATTTATGCATTACATAATTGTAACTTGTATGGTACATATAATGATTTCTTAGTTAGTGATCCATGTACATCATGGAATATGCATCATAAGGTGATTCTGTTATTTTAAAAATGATACAGCATACTGACACTATCTTAGGTGCTATAGACCACTACATACCTAGGTTATAATTTAGACATTAGTGCACATGAAATCCATCATTAATAAAAATATTGTGGCACATATGACTATAGGATTTAACATTATAGCAATTAGTATAGACCTCATAATGAGATGAATAATTAGCCCTACAGAACTAAAGGCAGAATCGTTTAACAGAATCTGGCCATTTAGACAATAAAAGAAAAAAAAAAAAGCACTGCAGTGTAGTATAAAAGAATAAAAGAACATCCTTTCCAAAAAAAGTGCTGAAACAATGGGCTATCTGCCTAACAAATAATGCCATTTTATTTTTTTTCTGGGATGAATTAATAAACCATTCACTGTAAAGAAATACTTTAATATAAATTAAAAATATAAGATATGTCAAAGATTTTTTAATAAGAAAGATATTTAAACACTGTATATAGTGGTGTATGACTCTAAAATATTATATACTTGGAAAGAAAAGGTAGAATAATTGCAAGACCAACATCAGCTTATGCAATTTAGTGATGTGATTACACAAAATTTTAGGAAAAAAAAAAAACGATTAATGTGGCTTTTCTCAATCATTCAAAATAATAAAATAATAATAAAAAATAGGGATGAAAAGACAGAAATATCATTACTCATTTCCAAACTTAAATACTATCTTTAAAAATGGGAAATATTAAAATAAGACATATTTGTGATATGATATATTTAAAGGGTACAAATTGAAGTTAGAAATTGGAAAAAAAAATTGCCTCCTCACATATGAAAAAAAATGCCTCAAATATAAAAAAGAGGAAAGGAGGCTAAGGCAGGATGATTCCAAGTTTAAAGCTAGCCTTAGCAACCAAAAACACAGACCGCAAAGAAGAGAAGGTAAGAACAATGCATGGTGGCACATGCCTATGCTCCCAGCTGCTTGGATCAATGAGGAAGAAGAATTGTGAGTTCAAAGCCAGTCTCAGTAATTTAACAATTTCCTAAGAAATTAAGTGGGAACCTGTCTTAAAGGAAAACATTAAAAAAGAGCTAGTGATGTGGTTCAGTGAGGAAGTATCTCTGAATTAAATTTTAGTTCCAATAAAAAAAATGGAAGTGAGTTCAATAGCCAGTTTATAAGGAGACACGTAAGGATTTGATAATCATAAAATAGCTCAATAGCTTTAGATATTGGAAAATGGCAAAATCAAAGTACATTGTGACACAAAATTAAAAAGTATCAATAAACACATGGAGCAAATAAATCTTCATGAAATGAAGAGAGAGTAAAATTTTAATTTCTTTAAAGGAACTGGATATTGAAAATACATGATCATTACCTAGCAGAAGAATATGATTATAAAAATTACTGCATATCTGAACCATGATAACATATAAAGAAATGGAACCATTCGTCAAAACAATTGAAAAATAGAACATGAAGAAAAGACTATGAACATTGAGAAAGATATAAGGAGAAATAGGTGGGTTAAAAAAAAGTCCAAAACCCATTTTTATAATAATGTATCCAGTTAAAATTATATTGTGAATCATCAACAAGTTTTATGTAGATTTCACATATATATGATATTTTACATACATATGTTAAAAAATATGTAGAGTAATACACAAAATATACAAGTAAATACACAAAAGATCATGAAAAAAATTGACCATGCACACCATTTGTGTACATGATAAAACTCATCATTAGCAAGGTGGAAAATTCCCCTAAATCTAAAATATAATCCCATTAAAGTGTTAGCATATTTAACTTTTAATGGAAGAAGAGATCAGAGCAAAAATTCTAAAATTTGTATGAAATGATTTACATATTTCACTCCCAAACTCTGAATTAAATGGGGAAAATATTTTGTAATAATAAAAAGCAAGGAAACATAATTGAAAGCAAAATCCAAAAGTTAATGTATATATTTGTATTTTTAATACAAATTGAAAGGCTAAACATCTCAAGAACAATATTACATGTGGATGAGTGACATGGCCAAATCTAAAGGAAGACTGAATTGGAGGCAGAATTCATTAGTGTAGTTTGTGTCTACAATCTACAAGGCCCTGGGGATAAATCCAGCACAAAAATAAAAGGCATATCTTAATTGAGATTGATGCTGGGAATATACAAGAATAGGAGCTTCTGACTCTCTCTCAATCCATAGCTATATCCAGCCTTAGAGAATATGCTATATAATTGAAATAGAAAGACCAACAGCCAGTGTTACCCTGAGAAGAGTAAGACTGGGACCATATATATGACACTCTAAATAGTTTTTTTTTTGTGTGTGTGTGTGTGTGTGTGTGTGCTTTCAATCTTAATTTAGTTTTTTTCTGGGAAAAGATCTACACATTCATAAGTGCTAAGATGAGAGAAAAAGTGATAGTTATCTATGTTCAGTCAAGGACACCCATGGGCTTTAACTCCTAGGATCAGGAGAAAGAAGTTAAAACTTAAAGAACTTGGTTTATGCCTTTAGGAGTATTGAGCAAACAGAGAGCTCCAATATCGGGCTTGCCCCTGTAAAAATTCCAGAACTGCCAATTATTTCCAGAATAAAAATTTTTCATCACTGAGTGTCTTATCTCTTATAATATTTCATTCAATGGAAGAAACTAATTTCCTCATATATAATAAATACTCTGCAAAAGAATGGCAAGAGGCTATGCAGAAGGACCCCAAAGAGAAGACCAATTTAAATCTTCAAGCTATGGGAATAAAGTTTACTGATCACATGCAAATCTCCCCTAGATCACAAACCAGTAATTTTCCATTGATGTGCAAGATTCTTGATGAGCTGCTAAAATCTCAAGCAATAGTGCAGAGAAGGGATTAATAAGAAAACATGTTTGTTAATCCCCAGCAAAGGTTTGCAACACACAATCTCTGTTGCTACATGACACACTGGACCCTGCAATCTTCAATCAGGGATTTGATTCACAAGTCAAACAGTGGACAATTGTATACAAAGCACAACTGTTAGAATAGCTTTTATCACCAGGAGTGGTGATGCATGCCTATAATCCCAGGAGTTCAGGAGAATGAGGCAGGAAGATTGAGAGTTCCAAGCCAGCCTCAGCCACAGCAAGAAACTAAGCAACTAAGTGAGCAGGACTCTAAAGAAAATTAAAAATAGGCTTGGGGATTGGCTCAGTGTTTGAGTGTCCCTGAGTTTAATCCCTAATAGTCTTTCCCCCAAAAAAGAGAGAGAACAGATTTTGTCAATAAGCTAATAATAAAAAAGACTCAAGAAACTTTGGGTATAAAAAAAAAACTTGTACACTGTTGGTAAGAATACAAGTTTAGGAAATTCATTTTTGAATTTTAAATGTTTGTGTTTTAAATGCTTTAAGTTCTAAAGCATTTAAAACACAACTAACATATAACATGGTTAAGTTAATTCTGGGTATATTAATTCTGGGTTAAATTAATTTGGACCATGATTCTAATTCAAGGAGTTAGAGTGAGGAAGTTAAAGAAATAACTGCATGCCCATTTTTATGTAGCAGAATTGTCAGTAGTTAAGAAAAGAAAAGAAATAAAGTGTCTTTAAATGAAGGATGTACCAGGAGATTTTTTTTAAAACTGCAGGATGTACCAGAAGATTTTTTTAAACTGCAGGATAATTTCCACATCATATTTTAGACTTCTTTCTCTTGGAAAATACAAATGAGCCATATACTCCAAAGTATATAGACATGAGAGTTGTGGATACCTCAGAAACCCCTGAGCTAAGAGAAGGATGAAAGTGACATGAGGACACATTATCCTGTCAAGTCTACAATGGGGAATCCCCACTGAAAGACTTTCCAATAAGGTATCTGTATCAATGGAAGAAAAAGAAGGGCCAGGAATGAGCATTGTTTATTACATAGAGTCAAGTGAATCTTCTCTTTTTTTCTCTCATATAGAATACTCACCAACAGAAGAAAAAAAAATCTCATAAGCAGTGCCATGTAGTGTTGGAGAAAAATAGCTAAAAAATACTGAATCTATTTAAAATATAATGAGAAACAGTTTATTATTTTGTGGAGTAATAAAGCTGGCATTGAGAATGTGAACAAGAAAATAAATATATAGGATATGTTCTGAGACCTGAATAAAAAAACTAAAGATAATTTCCAGAACTGTGAATTTGAGGCCCTGCTTCTCAGAAAGTTTTGGAAGGAAAAGCAACTCAGTCACCTATATATCAGCAAATTTTTTTCAGATTAAATGAAAAAAAAATTACGCCTGGATTTGGGATTCTCTCCTGATGATCACAGCAATCATTACCACACAATCTGGGGAGGTGTCAGGCTTTCAGAACAAATCTGTCCACATGGGCTTCAGGCCATGATTGAAGATACCATGAATGAAGAGAACAGAATTTCCAAAATGTCAGCTGCTGATATATTTCCCACCTGATTGGCCAGAGGAAACTTAGAAATGAACTGCTCCATAGAAGGATTCATTTTTGCAGACATGAGAGACTATGATGGGTAGTTCCCATCTACAAAAAACAGTTCCAGCCATAGCCATTGCTGTTTGAAACTTCTTCCAATTTGGCTCCAATTCCAATCTGCAGTCTCAAAATTCTGCACAGCCACTATTCTCTGGCTTTTATTGTGCCTTGCATTCTCTCTATAGATTTTGTATCATCTATGTGGCAGCAGAATCTGGGTTTCCTGAGCGTTGATGAGGAAGCCTAGAAATGGATCCTAAAGAATGGCAATCCCCAGAGATAAAAACTGGAACATACAGTGAAAGCCACACATTTCATACTCATTGTATATTGGATTGAATAGTTCTCACCCAAGAGCCCCTGGTTGGAAAAGTCCTGCCCTCTGAGTCTGAATCCACTGAGCCTACTATCCAAGTGACAGTAGATGGCATCAACCCCAGAAATGAATGAGGCCACAATGAATCAGGATTGGCATGTTCTTGGGTGCTTGTACTTTTGCGACAGGCAGGGCCCGAGCGCCTAGGCGGCGCCTCTCGGGGAGGCGGGGAAAGCTGCCCCTTCTCTCCCTGCCTAATGGCGCCTTCTCTCTCGCTTGGGGCTATTTCTGACCCTCGATCTTGCCTGACTGAACTCCACCATGAAACCTTCGTCTTGGTCCATCAATGGCTCCTGTGAACTAATCACACAGCTCTGGGCTCTGGGCGGAGCTCCGCATCGCGGGCCAAGGGCGGGGGACGGCAGGAGGGCGAATGTAGGTTGCTAGGCAAAAGGGTGGGCAGCAAGCCGGTGAGACACCCCGTGCCCCTCCGGGAAGCACTTCCAGTGGCTTGGAGCAAACTAGACACAAAGTGGGGAATCGCCGCAGCTGCCACCGGAGTCGCCCGCCCCGCCTCCGCCACTGCCTCCTCAGTCTCCACCTCTTCCAATGCTGAAGCTTTTTAAAAATTTGTAATCATCCTGCCTCAGTCTCACAGGTCACTGGTATTATAGGTGTGTGCCACCGCATCTAACAGGCCCCCAGTTTTTAAGTAGGTATCAAAATCAAATATCCCTGACCCAAAAGGCAAAACTTACTTCTCTAGAAGATATGATTCATCTTTTTTTTTTAATTTCTTAAAAGTTAAGTAGTGACATTTATTCAAAAATCAGGTTTCACACATGTGGTGGCTCATGTCAGCAATCCTCATAATTTGGGAGACTGAAGCAGGAGAATAACAATTTCAAATTTAACCTAAATAATATGAGAAGGCCCTAAGCAACTTAGTAAGATCTTGTCTGAAAGTTAAAAATGCAATTTAAAAAAAGGGCTGGTGATATAGGGGTTTAGGAGAGACCTGCCCTGGGTTAAATACTCATTCTTCCCCTCTATAAGAGAGAGAGAGAGAGAGAGAGAGAGAGAGAGAGAGAGAGAGAGAGAGAGAAATAGAAAAAAAATTGTTTACATCTGGTGCACTTTTTATTAAATGGGGATAATATGTTTGAGAAAAACTTCTGAAGCTTATAGCAAGGACTTCAGATAAACTTGGGAAATAGCTGAGAACTGAATTGAAAGATCAAGAACCAAAAATATTTTTTTTTAACTTCTCATCAAAGGAAAAATTTGAAAACAGGTATATTTCATTACAGGCATGATAAAAATGCAGCATGCTATGGAAGCTTCAACCAGAAGAATGTATTTGTATCACAAAAGTTTTATAAATGGAGAATATGAATCACTACATAAGAAAGGGAGCGAGAGCCAACATTAAGGCGATATGTGTAATCTAAAATAAATAATACACTAGATCTCCACCATAAGAATATTTTCTGGGAGTATATATACAAAACAAATAATAGTCCTTGCTTAAAGCAGGGAATTTGTAATAGTCTCAAATTACAAATAGTTTCACATCTGTTCCTGGTGTGCAGGGGCTCATACTAAAAAAAGCAAGGTTTATGGTTCAAGCAGTTGAACATAGATGTAAGGAACATTTGGGATAGTAGGCATGCTATATTTGAAAGTAGCAATAGCCCCTAACCAGCCTCTAGCTTCTATTTCTCAGCCCCCCCAAATTATTACATAGAATTTCTTTTTAATGCAGGTAGAACAAATAAGGCACCTTGACAACATTTTACTGATGTAAGAGCATGCTCACAAATAAATATTTGTGATCTTGAGTAAATACACTGAATCTGGGTGTTAATGACCTTGGCTACTTACTAAAAACATAGCCCCCTTAAGCCTGGCCAGGTACTAACACACTTGTTCTTTTTTGTCCTCTAAATGCCTCATAGCATTGAGCATTTTACAATTTCTGCTGTAAGAAGCAATATTAACCTCTCCATTTTTAGGACCCAACACAGAATGCTGATTATCTCTAATTCTTGCAGAAACAAAACAAAACAAAATAACAAAAAAAAAAAAAAAAAACATGGTGCTCTCTTGCCACCTGGGTAAATTATTTTTGTAAGTCTACCGATTCTGCTTAACAGGTAGAATGGGGTAAACTTGGACACCTGGGCTGGCCATGCCAGTTTTTCACTGGAGCAATTGCCTGCTGTTGTTTCATTTTATGCATCACATTGACTGGGCTTGCAGGCCTTAATCTTTCTTCTCCTCCTCAGACTCAGTCAGCACAATAGGGAAGGTTGATGGGTATTTTCAAAGTACAGAGATCTTATTCTACTGGATGTACTTTGGATTTCTAGGCCTTTTGATTATCTTGCAATTCCTAATTCTGGTAGTCTCTCATACACTTGCATCAATTTTTGCTTCCATATCAATAGAAACCATTCATCCCATGGCCAAAGCAGCTGCATATAACTGCATATAACTCCTTCTCCAACTCATCTGTGCCACTGACTTCTTTCCTTGGCCAGGGGCTGGGGCCTGGGTTTCAACACTTCATTGACAGTTCAACTTGCAAGGTTTATGTTTGCCCACAGTGCAGTCAGAAGCCTTCTTTCTCTTCTCAAAGAACTCATCCCATCATATCATAACTCTCCATAAAAGTCCACTGTAATAGGACTGAGGAAACTAAGAGTTGTATGCTTCTTGGTGTCCATAGGTGCGCCCATGCCCCTAACAATCTCCATTAATCTATCAGTACTGAGATATCTCTCACCTGCAAATATCCTGCAGACTATGTCTGTTGTTGTGTTTGTGTTCAGACTCAGAATGTAAGGTTTGCCTCTCCATCAATTGAGAGATGGGAGGCACGGTTGGCACTGTAGTCATGCTTATGCAGAGGTGACAATAGTTCCCAGATGGCCCAGAGTCTTCAGCCCTCAGACTCCTGCATGATTCCATAGGCCTTTTCATATATAGGCCAGAAAGCGAAGGTGCATGGTTGATATTTACATAATGAACACATGCTCAATAGCAAATTTTTATGACAATTGTTGGAATAACTTTCAGCCACAGCTAGCAGCTATGAGCAGCTCCAAAGTGCTTGAAATATCCATGTTCATTCAGGCCTGACAGAAGGGACTGCAGGATGGGGTGAAACTACATACTCAGCACTTATAGTTACCGTTGCCAAACTACCAGACCAGAAAACTGAGAGTCAGGGCCTTCAGGGCATGAAACCCCTGACTCAGTAAGGGCCAGAGACCCTTCCAGATTGCTTTCCGCCATGACAGCCACATTTAGAGTTTCCTCACAGTGTGCTTACATTAGGCAGAAGATGATTGGCTTATGGATAATGTCTTGCTTATGTATGATTGACAGTTGTGTGCATTCCAAAAATAAACTGAGCTACTGGATGACGACTACAGGTAGGTCTCCAGCCAGTTCTCTCACCAGCTTCCGGAGTCTGTGTGTTGATTTTGTGTCTCTACCCCTGCGACAAGGTAGCCGAGTGACCATTGACCAAGACGGGACATAGGAACACATGCAATTTGGCGCCACAACGTGGTTTCTTGCACCCTCACACCTCAGGACTGGCCATCCCTTTGATTTCAGGTAAGGTTTCAGGTAGGATTTTGGGTAGTAGATCCATTTGTGTTCCATGTGCTGACAGTTCCTTGAACCCCCCTCCTTTACCCCCTTTCCTTGTCCCTGTCATACCTTGGTACCCTGAGTTGAGGCACACACTGTCATAAGGCTTGGCGTCACCTTATGACCCCTCTTTTCCCCTGGTTCACCTGGTGAATTCACATATGGGATTGGTCTTCCCAAAATTCAGAACCTCAATTTTCTCTGTTAAAGGGAACTCCCACTCTGGACACACCATGTGGACATACAGCCTTGATCTAACAAGTCAAGTCCCCCACTAAGCACAAGACATTGGACCCTAAACACATCTTTTGTTATTCTTAGGGCCCTCCATGTCAGCGTCTTGGGCCCCTATATTAGGCATCTTGTTAAGTCAAAGACATTGCTTTAAGAACTCTTAAAAAAAGAAAAAGATGAATTTTTCAGGAATATGATCCAAGGCCCCCATGAATGGTTTCCTGGCTTCTTATCTAGAGTAATCCAGGCACTTGGGAAGCTCATTCAACCTGATCCTACCCAAGGCTCATTAGTTAAACAATTGGCATGGGAAGGAGCAACTGCAGGAACTAGGGCTGCAATTGCCCCAGTATGCAGTGAATCCCTTTCAAAATAAAACTCTGCTACAAAGGAAATAGCCTCCTTTTTGGGGCCCATTCAGGCATTAACAGCTGCTGTTAACAAACTATCAGTTAACAAAAATGATGGGCCTTCCCAAACAAGATCTGATCCCATTTTCTAGGGCTGTAATCAGCCAGGCCACATTGAGGGTTACTGTCCTAAGAATGGCAGCCTCCCTAGCCCCAAGATACCCTGCCCTAGATGAAAGAAAAAAAATGTCATCTCCCATCTACCTAAATGTTTTAAAATTATGAATGTTCCCATGTCTATTAAAATTGACAAAGGGCCAACATATATTAACAAGACATTTCAGGCAATTTGCAATGGTTGGCATATACATCACTTAATGGGGATTCTCTTTAGCCCTTAGACCCAAGGCAATATAGAAAGAACACACAAGAAACTATACTAAGTCCCCTCATGATGCCTTGAAAAGAATCTAACTTGCTTTAAATTTTCTTTCAATTTCAAAATTTTCTACTGAAATAGAAGCCCATAAGCATTGGGCTCCCTTCTCAGAGTCCTCCCACCTACCTATGGTCTCATGAAAGGATCCCATAACCAACGCATGGGATGGTCTGGGGCTCCTCTTTGAAAGGATAAAGTTTCTAAGCTGCAAAGCCTGAGTTAAAATGTAAAGGACCAGGCATTGTAAACCTGCTTCAAACTGCAAAGCATGGGTTAAATTCCCGAGGCAGTTAAGACAATGCCCTACTGGCCATTTAGTTGATTTATGGCCTAAGATCCTGTGCAGTCCAGCACATACACACCTCAGGGCCTAAACCAATCAGTTTAAATGTAACCCCCTCCTTAAGAATGACCTATCACTCCAGCTAGCCCTGTTCCCACCAATGTATGTACTAATCAAGTCTAAGAATTGTTGTTTAACTTTCCCCCGGTATATGGTGATTTGTTAAAGGAGACTGTGATGTATGTAAAGTCCCCGCCCTCCCCCAAAAAAGTGTACTTAAGCATTGTTCAACCCCGGCTCTGGGCTCTGGGCTGTTTTCCCTTCCTGAGTGAGCCTAGAGCCTCAGCGTGCTGAATTGGATCCTCAATAAAAATCCCCGTCTGCTTATTGCATGAAGCCAGTCTCTTGTGGTCTCTTCCTCCGACGTTTCGCCAGTCCCTTACACTCTTAACCATTACATTTGTTAACAGGAGCCTCACCCCATCTGGGTACCAATAAGAAATGTCAGACTAGCCACTGATTGCCAAGCTCCAAATTGAGCCTGAAAGAAAGAAAGAGAACACCATGACCTCCCCACCATAGAGCTCACAATATAGCCTGGGGTGATATCAAAGTCCTATCATATCAAGCTCAGACCATGTCACCTGCCAAAGACCAGAGACCTGGTACTCTCTTCTTGCTTATGTGTACAATCATAACCTACAACTCACAGGTAAGTGCACAACATGTAAGTTTGAAGGAAGAAAGGCCTCTGCCTAATGGCCTGATAACTCATGGCCCTATGCTGGCCTGTCCAAGCAAAATGGACACATTTCAAATTGTGTCCCATGAGGAGAAAAAATGCTTTGCAGATAGCTATCCCTCATGAATGGCTGTCTGTGGGACAGTTCTCCTCTAGTGGAAAGCGTCTAGTACCATCTAGTGGTAAAAAACCTTCAGTGAACAAAAATGCTCATGCCACTGTAATTAAAAAAACATCTGAGCAATCCACACTCAATTAATCATGATCAGATGTTGTACATACTTCCCTCTCAAATCTTGCAGAATGAATCCCAAGGACAAAACTCAGGAGGACAATGGGAGCCCCCTGGATTAACATCATCATAAGGCTCACGATCCTCACAGCCACAACTGCAACTGCCGCTTCTCATCACTCTCCTGCACCTGACCAGAAGAATCACTTAAACAATTGAAAACAACTTATGCTGTGGCTGGGACTTTAATTGGACTTCCCCCTTATTTTGCATCAATGCAGAAAAGGACTCGCTTTATGCTATTGTGCATCATTCTGTCATTCAGCCCACAAGTACATGCCTCGTGGGTGGGGGCTCCATCTCCCAGGATTCTTTTACCTGTTGGTTTGGATGATACTGTATTGCCTTTCTTGTTTGCAACTGATGTTTTCTCACAATGCCCTGTTACATCTGATCCAATAGCAAGGCACCCTTGGAATATGTCACTCTCACTTGATCATTCATGGGCCTTTACTACACTAAGGAATGTGTCTAGGGCACAGAGGTTACGTGAGTCTACAATTTGTCTTCAAAATGATATTCTTTGGGAGCCAGAAATAGGAGGCATTATAGGTTTTTGGCCACTTTCCTTAGAAGGAGAAGCAAAAGTAGTCTCTGTCAGTGGTCTGCTAATGGCATGGCCCCTCATGCTAAAGACTCATGTTATTGGCCTCAACACTTTCTGCAGAGATGTCCATGAAGAAAATTTAAATATATCAATGAAGGTACACCTCTAAGAGCTATATCTTGGAGAAACTGTATCTCCCTTTCCCAACCCTATTTAAATTTGATGAGCTTATTAGTTGGTCAAATGTGGACAAAATGTGGATGGAGAATGGAATTTTCAACAGACACAAATGCATTTATATTTAAATATCATACAGATTGAATAAAAAATGCTCAAAATACAAAAGAAAGACAGGAGACTTTTTGCAATTAGGCAGACAATTGTCATGTGGTACTTGCAAATGTATAGATATCAGTCCTATTGTCACCATGGATGCTATTTTGTTTAATGGCTCTTTCAAAAAACCCTCAGCTAAATGTGAAACTAAAGGCCATGTATGTGTTATGCCACCCTTCTTCTTTGTAACTTTTACTCAATATCACAAAAATGGTCATCTTAATTGTGATGATTCCCAATTTGAGTTAACCAATTGCTTGAATTCCTCTGTTAAGACAGTAGTGCTAATGAGAACACTCCCCATGTTATGGTTTCCAACAGAGAATGACTCATCCATTCGAAAGGTTCATGTTGCAAAAGATATTTCCCTTCCCAGAGTTAGGTGAGATTTTGGGATCACTGCTGCCAATATAGCTGCCTCCCTCACTGCAGTCACAGCAGCTACTGGCTCTGGTGTAGCTTTGACCCAGTCCACAGCAAATGCTGCAACCATTAATCAGGTAGTGCAGTGGTCCATTAAAGCCCTGACTACCCAGGAGCGACTAAACCTGCACTTGCAAAGAGGTATCTTAATGTTACAACAACAGATTGACCTTATTGATGAAAAAAAAATGATATGCTTCAATTGAAAGTTAGAGTACCCTTCAGTCCTCAATTTCTGTATGTTTGTCAAACCCCATCTCAGGAAAAAATGTAACAGAAGCTCAACTTAAATTGGCAAATAGACTTAAGGGACCTTGGGATATGACTTTTAGAAACTTCCCTATGATGCTGCATGCTCAGATTCTCAGCCTAAATGAAACAAGAGTGGAACTAATTTTTAAACCCTCAATCTTACAGCATCTATGGGATAAATTGTCAGCTTTAATTGACCCTGCTAATTGGATCCTCGCTGGTATTGGCATAGTTTTTCTTGTTTTAGTATATGTTGTTTTAAGATGCTTCCAAAAAAAGGCTCAACAAAGTAGAAACAAAACAAACTATGTTAGTTCATGCATTTAAGGAAAGTCAAAAGGAAAATAGTGATTCCCCCACATCTGTATAGATGGCAGCTATGCATCAGATCTACATAGTACCAACTAAGGGCCAGTTCTCTATGAGAGCTCATGCCCTGAATCTCAAGCACTGTTCTCCTTTTCATCTGTGTCTCTCAGCTCTGTCAAAATATTACTGTTTGTCTGTCTATGGCCTTTTTCCTTTCTTCCTGAATGCAGCCTCACCAGCCCAGTGCTGTGAGAAGAAACCTGAATTTCCCAATCCTAAGGTAAATGCTGGCATGGAGGCCACAGGAGCGTTATCTATCAAGGAGACAGAGATCCTTCTCGGGGGCAATGCCTTGCACACTCCACATCACCCTGTTTGGCCCCGCAGGATGGCTGATTAGTCAAAGATGGGTAAGATTCCTCAAGGGAGGAACAACCTAAGACAGGCATAGTCACAGAGGGGCCATCAGAAGAAAACTTGGGGGCCAACAGTGGTGAGGCACAGAACCTCACCCCCCCCACACACCTGTGCAAAGGCCTAAGTCTTCACCCCTTCTAAGAGAGGTCTTCTGCCCCCCTGGCTGCTTTGCTCCCCATGCCCAGCTCAGACCCAAGTGACAGACAGAGACCTAGTCAACAGTGGCTGCCCACTCAGCACAGCAGGAAACAACTGCAGCAACAGGAAAGGGTCATGTCTGTTTGTTTCCCTTTTCTATTTCTTGCTTCTTCCCCCTTTTTCTATGCTTTTCCCTTTTCCTTTCTTCTCACATCATGTTTCTCCTTTGGCAACAAATTTAATAAAAAGGGAGTAATGTTGGAATAACTTTCAGTCACAGCTAGCAGCTATGAGCAGCTCCCAAGTGCTTGAAATACCCATGTTCATTCAGGCCTGACAGAAGGGCCTGCAGAATGGGGTAAAAACCACATACTCAGCACTTGTGGTTACCATTGCCAAACAACATGGCCAGGAAACCGAGTGTCAGGGGCTTCAGGGCATGAAACCCCTGACTCAGTAAGGGCCAAAGACCCTTCCAGACTGCTCTCCACCAGGACAGCAATATTTAGAGTTTCCTCATAGTGCATTAATATAGGGCAGAAGATAATTGGCTTATGGATATTGTCTTGCTTATGTATGATTGACAGGCACACCCCGCTAGAACACTATAACAGTTGTGTGCATTTCAAAAATAAACTGAGCTATTGGATGATGACTAGAGGTGGGTCTCCAGCCACGTCTCTCACCAGCTCCTGGAGTCTGTGTGTTGATTTTGCATCTCTGTCCCCCACAACAATGTAGCTGAGTGACCATTGACCATGAAGGGACATAGGAACACATACAGACAATGAATACACACACTAAATCACTAAAATATATATACACAACCGGATGTGGCAGAAACCCATTCCTGTGCTACTGTTAAACAAAGTGCCATGTGATTTTGCAACACAACTTTTTGTATTTGATATTTTTCTTCATTTACTAGAGATAAAGCCTGCTTTGTATGATTTAAGGCTTAGGCTGTGTGCTATGTATCCTATTCACCAAGGATACATAAAAAATTAAAAAGAAAAGAAAATACCTCATCCTTATGAGTCTAAAATTTTATTTATCATATAGACTTTTCTTTAGCTATAACAGCAACATAATTTTCCATAGACATTGAACCTAGTGTCCTAATATAGCCAGCAGGAGAAACTAAAGTTTGAACACATTGAGTTACATTTTTTAATTAAATCAAAGTTTAGGCAGTAACAAATTGTCTAGATAAAGTGGGGATCAACAGACTCTTTACTATAATAGATAATGTTGCCTTCAATATACATTGAAAAAAGGGTTTCAATGTTTAAACCTTAGGAAGTAAGCCAGCATTAACAAAGGGGTGATTATCAAAGCTCCTTCTCTGTTTACCATCCCAATTTTGCCTGTCTGTTCATAAACCTGGAAAGAAGAGCCAATATGGTGATGCATGTCTGTAAATTCAGTGACTCAGAAGGCTGAGAAAGAAAGATTTCAAGTTCAAGGCTAGACTCAGAAATTCAGTGGGGCCTTAAGGATATTAGTGAAACCTTGTCTCAAAAAAAAAGCTGTTTTGTTTGTTTGTTTGTTTTTGTATAAGTGCCACTACCTAACTTCTAAGAGGATAATGGAATATTGATAATTAATGTAGTCTAGAGGATGTGAGTTTTGACTTTGGGGTCACATAGAGTTGGTGCTAAATTCCAGTAAAGTTGCTTAATATTTGTGAGACTTTCTAAATATTCTTTCACTCTGAACAGCTATTACAAAAGGCAGAATGACACTAAGTGCTAACATATTACCAATTCTTCAGCCTTATGTGTACACATAAATTTGTCAAAGTGTTTTTACTCATCTTCTAGCCAAAATGCAGAGTATGTTTCCCAAACTTTGGATCTGAGCTCTTTTGTGTGTGAGTTATGTAAAGCTGTGACTATGAAAGTGTATTAATCAGGTATGTAGAGAGGAAACATTTTAAATACTTTGCTTTTGCTTTCACAACACTGTCACCTCCATGAGAACAAGCTCGTATTAATTTATTTGATTCTGAGAATAAGGAAATTTTTTTGGCAACCATATCTCCCTCTGAAGTTCAGTAACCTTATCAACTATCACCTAATTACATGCAGTAAAAAGATCCCACATGAATCCAGCCTTAACTGATGATAATTCCACACATGAGACAATAATTTTTATAGTGTCTTCTTATTCAGTGATAGGTAAATAATTCACTAATCATAGGCTGAATGCCAAGATTCAATCACATGTTGTACAGAAGTTATATGGAAAAGAGCTTGTGCCTTATAGGTAGTGGTTTAGTTTATCTTAATTTAAATTTAAACTTTACCTTTTTGATGGACTTTATTGAAATATGTGTAGAAATATGTGTAGACTTCTATGCCTTTAATGTTTGCTGATATTCTCACAGTACCCCATATCAAAGAAGAAAATTGAAATCACAACCCTGCATTAGGCTAAAGACAAAACTTCTAAAAACTTATTTTAGTTTTTCTTCAAAGTGCTTAGACTCTAGTTTCTGGGTTACTGATATTCTGGTGAGCTAAAATCTTCTCTCCAGTGATACTCATATTTTTGGGTTATAGTTTGATATCTAAAATGAAAATGGATCTGTGCCCAGAATCCTGTGAGAAACAGTGTCCACTTTTGTACACTTCTGAGTTGTAGATGGCAGGTCTCTCACAGTGCACTGTCTCTCCTGTTCTTTGGCCCCAAGGAAAATGTTGTTTAGTAAGTGTATTCCATAACCTATGACATAGAACTGAGTTGTCCAGTTTTTTCACCTTCCTGATGTCAGGGTATTCTTAGCTCTTAAATACGGGAAATATCTGTAGTGAAAATAGATATCTCTGAGAGGTCAGAAGTGATTTTTAAAATGAAGCTCTAAAAATACATATATTTATTAGTAAATTTATATTGTCAACAATGATAATCTTTTGGATATAGTGGTTTAAGTTATTACAATTGGTTTAAGCTGTCCTTAATTTTTAATATGAATACTAGAAAATTTAAAATTATATTCATGTGTCACATTGTTTTTTCCTCTGGGGGAATATTACTGCCTTAGGACATTGCTTAGAAGTTTAAAATACAATTTACTTTCTCTTAAGATAGCAGAAAAGTTGAATAAAATTTTAAAGTAATTGTGATGAAATTGTCCTTCATATATATATGGAGTGTGTGGGAGACCTTGCCTTTTGGGTTTATTTCCCCCACTGGGTTCTCCCCGCTGAAGTTAAGTTTCCCTCTCACAGAGAAGAACATCATGTAATCCCTTACCCCTCCCCCTCCTCTCTGAATGGTGCCAAGCCAAAGGGCACCAAAGTCAAAAGTTTTCATTAACAATCCCCAGGGGACACATTGTCCCCTTTCAGGTTCCTGAGTCACAAATCCAATCAGCACTCACTATGTCTATGCAACCCTTCTTAAGCCTAAACTTGCAAGCTCATGTTCTCTGCTTTTTTCTCTATTTTCTGCTGCTCTCTTCCTCTTTTTTTCTTCCCCTTTGAGCAGCCCCCCAATAATATCTCTTTGTTGAAACACCATTTCAGGTGAGTCACTTGCCTTTCAATATACAAATATATTCACAAATCAATTTAAACTTGTGTACAGTGATAAATGTAAATGCTCTTCTGTATGCACTAGATCTCAATATTGGGAGGAAACTCAGCCTTAAAGTAACTCCTGCTGCACCTCATACAATTCACAGCAACTCAAAAAAAAAAAAAAAAAAAAAGATTTCAAAGTTGTGGTTTATGCCTGTAATATCAGTTACTCAAAATGCCATTGTAGAAGAACTTAAGACCCTGTCCCAAGATTATATATATCTCTGATGGAGAAAGAGACAGAGAGACAGAGAGTGATGGGCCTCTGTAGAAGAGTGCCCTTAGATCTGATGCCAGTCTTGTAACAACAAAAACTGAGCAGCCAAAAACCTGTCATTATAACATAATTTGTTTCTGGATTTGAAGCAGTTTTTTGTCTCTCAAACAGCAGGCCCTCTATGCTTCTCTTGGATGCAGTGTTTGAAACTGTGTTCAGTCTTTCTGTTAGGTGATAACTGTCCAATCCACACACAGACAGCCAACAGGGGTTGGGCTTCCACAGTCTTCTGACAAAAGTCAGTTTGACTTGCTTCATCTTAAACACTTAGCAAAGACAGTCAAAGCCAAAACACAGCTATTCCTGGGCATTTTAAATGATAATAATAGTTAAATGTAACCTCCAAAAATAAGTAAACTGGAGGCTGCAAAAGAGATTCTTAGGTAGGAATGCCTGATAACTATCAAAAGGAACTGCCAGAGTAGTTTTTAGTTTAAGGCCTTTATTTCTAACCTACACAGGTAGGCTTAGTGTTTGCTAGTATGGTTATCCAGCCCTAAGTAACAGAATTAAAGATTTCTCTATTAGACACAGAGGTCATACTAGTAAAAGGATTTTACAAGACCAGATGTCATTAAATTATTAAACTGTATCTTAAGGGAAAGAACGTCTGTAACCCTAAAAGTTAAATGTTGTGTTTACATCCCTGACATTTCTGGCAATGTGACAAATGTCCTTAAAGATTTACATGCTCAGATAGAAGCCATGTCCTCAGCAAGTTTGTCATGGAAACAATATCTTAGCTCCTGGTTCTTGTGAAAGACCCGCCGATTCCCTGTCCAAGAAAGACGCACGAGGCACTGGCTGCAAAAGCAAGAGGCGATTTATTGATACACAGGTGCCTGCGGGTGCTCAGCAAAACCTCAGCTGGAGCTTTGGTGAACTGGCACACCGGGCTTTGGGGTACAGATCTTTTATAGGGTACAGTGGTCAGTTTCCCTCCTAGCACAGTAACAGGTATCTCATTGGCTCTTTTGAATCCAGCATATAGGTCACTTAAAGGGTAAACTTGTTTTTCACTATAGGTTCCTGGAAAAACCACATAAAAAACATTTGTTATTCATTGTATGGTTTTTCATTGTATGATCCCGTTTGCCCAACCGTGCCGGCTCCTTTCCCAACCATCCTGTCCTTTCTTAATCGGTTACACTTAACTGATTTTCTGAAAAATACATTTGATGTCTGTGCAGGTGCGGAAGCAAGCCCTGGTGATTTATTACTGGGCCTAAAGTTATTGGGCTGGGGTCTTTCACTTGGTACTTCCTGGTGGAAAACATTGTTAGTCTTTGTCTTTGCCATCATACTCATTGGCATATTCCTGTGCTATGGCATTTATTGCTGCATCAATATGGTTCCAGTACTAATGAATTCTTGTTTCTCTTATAGACCATCCATCACTCAAATGGCCCTCCAGTCTATTACTTCTCAATCAGACTTCTATCATGGACCACTCGATAGACCCGATTTTTAAAGGGGGACTCCAAACTGCTTGCCCCACACCGTCCCTTTTCAGCCTGAAGAAGCCAGAAAGATCTTCTTCGCCCCCCTTCCTTACAGCAGTAAGGAGTTCCCAAATTAGAGGTGGGAATGAAGCCAAATTTAAAGTTAGGTAGTCAGTGTAGTTAGGTAAATTTGGTCTAATACCGAGTGAAATCTAAAATGGAGGCCATGTTGAATGAATTCCGGGAAATGCAGGACAACTCATGGAATGTTAATGAAGTCCTGAAAAGGCCCTAGGCCAAAGTCCATCCCAAAGGAATGTTAATGAACAGCCCCAGCAGATTTGAAGATAGCCCATCCCAAAGAAGTGTTAATGAAGTCTTTCCTGTTCAGACTACTACTTTGGTTCACCTGTGTCCCACCCCTTCGGCCTTCCCACCTACATTCCATCACTGAAAGAACTATAAAAAGGGGAGACAACAGCCCTTCCACGGATTCCACCTCTTGGGTCCCCTTCTTCCTCCAGGAGAAGTTTTTTCTGCTGTCCTTTAATAAACTTCTAATTTCTACTCTGACCTTGCCTCGGTGTGCTTCTTTGGTGTTATTCTTCAACATTTGGAAGCAAGGACTCGTCCCGGTCCTTGCTCAACAGTGGTAACACTATGATGTATGTGGGGGTTCCTGCCTTCTCCAAAGAATGTATAAAACTGTTGCAAACCCTGGGCTCAGGGCCTCTCAGTGTCACCAGTTGCTGTGTGCGTGTGGAGGACTGAGCTAGCTCGCAATAAACACCTCTTTGCTACTTACATAGATCTTGGTCTCTGGTGGTCTTTGGGGGGTCCAGAATTCAAGCATAACATATAGGGGCTCATCCGGGATCCCCCTAATAAGCCTACCCAGACACCCTGATAGAGAGGTGATAAAAACCCGGCCGGTAAGTAAAGGCATTGCTGGGGCTGGGGATGTGGCTCAAGAGGTAGCGCACTCACCTGGCAGGCGTCCGGCCTGGGTTCGATTCTCAGCATCACATACAAAGATGTTGTGTCTGCCGAAAATTAAAAAAATAAATATTAAAGAATTCTCACTCTCTCACAATTCTCTCTCTCTCACTCTCTCTCTTAAAAAAAAAAAAAAGTAAAGGCATTGCTGATCTGTAAGTTTCTGTACTCTTGTTGCCTGCAGGTTCTAGTTTTGTGTTGTGTGGTGGGCAAAAGGTCCAGGTGGATGCACCAAAGGGCAGCCAATGGGGTTTGTGGGAGATGTCCCCATCCTCTGTTATGCTCAAATTTGGGACCCTCAAAAGACCACCAGAGACCCAAGGATATAAGCAGCAAAGAGGCGTTTATTGCGAGCTAGCTCGGTCCTCCTCCGTGCGCATACAGCAACTGATGATGCTGAGAGGCCCTGAGCCCAGGGTTTGAAGCAGTTTTATACATTCTTTGGACAAGGCAGGGACCCCCACATACATCATAGCATCTCTTAGCAAATTATCACACACAACGGGAAAATCAAATAACAATTCTAAAACATGATTAGCACATTCACTGGTGGGGGAAAAAGTTGGGTAGGGGTGATTGGTTACTACAAGAGGGGGATTTATTTGAACTGATTGGTTCAAGCCAAGAGGGGTGTTCATGCTGAACTATGTGGTTTCCCAACACCATAAACTACTGGGAAGGTCATCTGGCATCCCAGGTATTTCCCTGTCTCATGCTGATTGGTGGCTGCTAGGGGATTGGTATGGGTCCCCCATCTAGCCTGAGTTAGGGACACCTGGCACAGCAGATCTCTCCTGTTATTTGTAGATAAACCACTTAGCAGGGTGGGAATGTGCCTAGGAGTGCTCTGTGCGTCTTTCTGAGGACAAAGGTCGTGTCCCTTCCTTGGACAGGCTTTGCTCTGAGGTAGAGGCTGTTTTTTCACCCCTTTCTGGGTTCTGAGTGGATTGCCTTTAGTAAAGTATTTTGTGAAGTATTGCGTAAAGTATTTTGTAGCTGATGGATCCTCCATCTGCCTCTGCTTTAAGTTTCTGGGTAGCAATCCATGATGTGCTGTGAATTCTGTGGCAGTGCTGCAAATTTTGTGTTATCTGTGTTTGTATTGTCCTGTCTGCCTCCACCCCAACACCCTGTCAAGGGAACTAATCCCCATCAGAATTCTTACAGGTCAGAAGCCACCAGGGAAGATCTACTCTGCCTTCTGAAATCCTCTTTGAAATGGCCTCAGGGTGCTCACAGTCAATGCGAGGCATTTGCTGTCTGTCTGTTTGTGTTACAATCGTAATTTTGTTAATAATTGTAGCTGTTTTCTTTTTTCACTAGACATGGGACAAACTCAGACTTCTCCTTTGACTGTACTGACTAACCATTTTACAGACGTTAGGGAAAGAAGATGTAATTTGGGAATAGAGATAAAGAAAAGAAAGCTAGTAACTCTCTGTTCCACCGAGTGGCCCACCTTTGGTCTAGGATGGCCACCGGAGGGAGGGGACCTTTGACAAAAGTGCAGTCCTTTGAGTAAAGAATGTGATTTTTTGCCTGAAAAAAGAGGGACATCCAGATCAGATTCCTTATATCTTAGTGTGGATGGACTTACTCAAGGACCCCCCTAATTGGCTAACTCCCTTTTTTCATGTGGCACATGAGGCCAAATTTTTGTGGCAAAAGAGGTTGATTCTGTGCCACGAACCCCAGGACCTACCCGACCGCCAGCCCCCCTATATCCAGTCCTCCAAGGGGGCGACGACCCGCTTCTCTCGGAATCCAAGCCCCCTCCCTATGTTCACTCCACTAACTGGCCTGATGAGAAGGATGCAGAGGTAGGAATAAGAAGAGCAGATGGGGCACTGGAAGGACCAGCAGGGGGAACCCAAGGGCGAGGCCAACTTGCCCTGTCCCCTGCTCAATCTCCTGATACCACGTGGTCTTGCCCCTGAGGGAGATAGGGCCCCCTGATGAGACCGGGAACACTAGACTTCAGTACTGGCCCTTCTCCACTAGTGATTTATACAATTGGAAGAATCAAACCCCCCTTACTCTAACAACCCAAAGAGTTTAATTTCTCTCCTGGACAGTGTTATGTTTACTCACCAGCCTTCTTCAGATGATTGCCAACAACTGTCCTCATCCTCTTCACCATGGAAGAAAGGGAAAGAATCCAGATGGAGGCCAGGAAACTGGTCCCTGGAGATGATGGGCAACCTACCACCAACCCTGACTTGATTAATGATGCTTTTCCCTTGAGTAGGCCGCCTGAAGCGGAGTGGGACCACGACAGTGCAGAAGGTAGGGGGAGGCTCCAGGTCTATTGGGCTGCGGGCCAAAAACCAACTAATTTGGCTAAAGTTTATACAGTAATACAAGGAAAACAGGAGTTTCCTGCTAGCTACCTAGAAAGGTTAATGAAAGCCTTTAGACAATTTACCCCAATGAATCCAGAGGCTCCCGAGAGTCAGGCAGTGGTAGCAATGGCTTTTGTTAATCAGGCAGCTCCAGATATTAAAAAGAAACTACAAAATCTAGAGAATTTAGAGGGTAAGAGTGTTCAGGATCTCTTGGCAACAGCACAGAGAGTCTATAGTAATAGGGATGTTCCTGAGGACAGGCAAATAAAAGCCACCAGGGAAATGACAAGGGTGTTGGTAGCAGAAGTACAAGGAAGGGAAAGGAGGCAAAGTTCGGGGAACTGGGGCAGAAATGAAGAGCAGGAGCAGCGCCAACCTATCTGCCTGCAACTGCATAGAGTCCAGTGTGCTTGCTGCAAGGAGACAGGTCACCGGGCAAGGAATTGCCCTAAGAAAAAGAAAATGGGGCTAGGGCCTCATCCCTCTAGATGCACCCCAGCACTGGTGACTAACACAGAGGAAGATTAGGGGTGTTGGGGTTCGGCTCCCCTCCCCAAGCCCAGGGTAACTCTTAAGGTGGAGGCGACTTCAATTGAGTTCCTAGTGGACACTGGAGCTCAACACTCTGTATTGATGGAGCCGCAAGGAAAATAATCTAAAAAGACTTCTTGGGTATAGGGGGATACAGGGATTAACAAATGTTCATGGACTACCCGAAGAACAGTGGACCTAGGCATGGGCCGGGTATCCCACTTGTTCTTAGTTATCCCTGACTGCCCCTACCCGCTGTTGGGAAGAGACTTACTCAAAAAAATTGGAGCTCAAATTCACTTTCATCCTGGAGGCACTACAATCTCTGATGGTCAGGGGAAGCCTATTCAGGTACTGACTGTGACCTTAGAGGATGAATATAGACTGTATCAACAACCCGTCCCCAGCAATCAGGATATAGACTATTGGCTAAAGGAGTACCTGGAGGCATGAGTGGAAACAGGAGGTTTGGGTCTGGCAAAACACTGGCCGGCAGTGTTTGTGGAACTAAAGCCTGGAGCAGACCTGGCTAGGATTTGTCAATACCCTATGCCAGTGGAAGCTTGAGCAGGAATATCCCCCCAGATTTGGGGGTCCTGAGGTCTTGCCAGTTGGCTTGGAATAACCCACTTCTGCCTGTTCGGAAGCTTCAGTCCAACGACTACTGGCCAGTCCAAAACCTGAGGGAGGTGAACAAAAGGGTGATGGACATTCACCCCACTGTCCCTAACCCAAATACCCTCCTAAGCTCCCTGCCACCTGAAAGGCAATGGTATACAGTACTAGATCTAAAAGATGCCTTCTTTAGTCTGCCCCTGCCCCCAAGAGTCAACAACTATTCACCTTCGAGTGGTCAGACAAGGAAAAAGGAATCAGTGGACACCTAACATGGACCATACTCCCACAAGGCTTCAAGAATTCTCCTACTATCTTCAATGAAGCACTCCATGAGGACCTAGGTGAGTTCTGGGAGAAGCATCCCGAGCTAACTCTCTTACAGTATGTAGATGATTTGTTGGTTGCAGCCCAAACCAGAGAAGAGTGCCTAAAAGGGACCAGAGACCTGATGCAGACCCTGGGGGACCTAGGTTACCGAGCCTCAGCCAAGAAAGCTCAAATCTGCAAGCCTGAGGTGACATACCTAGGGTATCTGTTAAAAGACAGGCAATGCTGGCTAACACAGGCCAGGAAGGAAACAGTTTTAAAAATCCCTGTACCCCGGACTCCAAGGCAAATAAGAAAGTTTCTGGGATTGGCCGGCTTTTGCAGGCTGTGGATACCTGGGTTTGCTGAATTAGCCAAGCCTCTGTTCAAAGGCACAAAAGAAACTCAGCCCTTACAGTGGACCACGGAGATGGGCAGAGCCTTTGATCAAATTAAGACTGCATTGCTGTCCGCACCTGCTATAGGGCTACCCAATGTCACGAAACCATTATCTGTACATTGATGAGTGCAAGGGGGTTGCTAAAGGGGTCCTGACCCAGTATCTGGGTCCCTGGAAGAAGCCAGTGGCCTACTTGTCAAAAAGGCTGGACCCTGTTGTGGCCAGCTGGCCACCTTGCTTGAGGATGATAGCTGCCACTGCCCTAATGGTTAAAGATGCTGACAAACTAACCTTAGGACAAGAGCTATATATCACCACCTCCCATGCCATTGAGGGAATCCCGAGACAACCTCTGGACTGATGGCTAAGCAATGCCAGGTTCACCCATTATCAAGGACTATTACTTAACCCTCTCAGAATCACCTTTCAGGCACCCTCAGCTCTCAATCCCGCGACCCTGCTACCCAACCCCAACTTGGAGGCTCCCTTGCATGACTGTGCACAGATCCTAGCACAGGTCCATGACATCAGAGAAGACCTCAAGGACCAGCCATTGCTGGATTCGGAGCTTATCTGGTTTACAGATGGTAGCAGCTTCATTCAACAAGGTCACAGGTATGCAGGCACAGCAGTGGTAACAGAGACTGAAGTGGTATGGGCTGAGCCCCTCCCAAACTGATAGCCTTGACCCAAGCACTAATGCTGGGAAAAGACAAAAAGCTGACTGTTTACACAGATGGCCGGTATGCTTTTGCCATGGCCCATATACTTAGCGCCATCTATAAGGAAAGAGGGCTACTGACAGCTGAGGGAAAGACTATAAAAAATAAAGAAGAGATATTGGCCCTCATTACCGCCCTATGGTTGCCTAAGAAATTGGCCATTGTCCACTGTCCAGGACATCAAAAACCTAAGGACATGGTATCTAGAGGGAACAATCTGGTGGATGGAACCACTCGGAGAATAGCCATGCAAAGAGAGACTGTGATGATAGCCAACCTGCCTGACCCGGGGCTCCGCAGCCTACCAGAAATGCCACAATATTCCAAGGAGGACTTAGAATGGATTAAAAAACTGCCTATGACTCAGTGCCTTAATGGATGGTGGCGAGACTTCCGATGTCATGTGATAATACCTGAAAAATTAGGCAACAGAATTTTACAAAAAATGCATTGCTCCACCCACATGGGTGAGAGAAAGATGCAGAACCTACTAAGGCATACTAAAATAGAGATTAAAAATTCAAATTCCAAGATCTAGCAGATTATTGCTACCTGTAAGGCCTTCCAGCTGATGAATGTGGGCCACAGCACAACCAACCCTGGGAATCGGATAAGAGGAGACAGACCAGGAGCCTATTGGGAAGTAGACTTCACTGAGGTAAAACCTGGCAAATATGGATATAAGTAACTTCTAGTTTGTATAGATACTTTTTCAGGATAGGTAGAAGCATTTCCAACCAAGCGTGAGACAGCTCAATTAGTAGTTAAAAAGTTGCTGGAAGACATCTTACCCAGGTACGGCTTCCCAGTCTTGGTACAGTCGGATAATGGACTGGCCTTTATGTCTAAGGTTAGTCAGGGACTCATGTCTATTCTTGGGGCAGATTGGAAATTGCATTGTGCTTACAGACCCCAAAGTTCAGGACAAATAGAGAGAATGAATAGAACTCTAAAAGAGACCCTAACCAAATTGACCATGGAGACTGGCGGAGACTGGGTAGCCCTCCTTCCCTATGCCCTGTATAGGGTATGAAATTCCCCTTATAAATTAGGAGCCACTCCCTTTGAAATTATGTTTGGCATACCCCCCTTCCATAATCCCCTGCTTGTCTGAACACCTGCTTGTAGAATTTGATGACTCTGACCTCTTAATTTCCCTAAAAGCCCTACAACAAGCCCATCAGGACATGTGGCCCCACCTCAAAGCTCTGTAGGGAAACAGGCCCCCTTCTCCACCACACAGCTTCCATCCCAGAGACTGGGTCTACATAAAGAGACATCGACAGGACTCACTGCAACCTCGCTGGAAGGGACCATACATGGTGATCCCCAGGACACCTACTGCTCTCAAGGTTGACGGAATCGCCACCTGGATCCACTACTCTCACGTAAAGCCAGCGGAATCATCCTCCGTGAGGAGTGACTTCATTCCGGATTCAAACTCCAAGTGGCAAGTTACTCGCCATAAGAACAATTTTCTTAAACTTAAGATAAGGTGTTTAAACCCTAGTTAGGATGCTATTATTAGGCTGGCTGCTTATTCTTGTTTACATTAGTACTGTTCTTTGTAATTACCCCCATTTTCCATATAAGTGGACCTGGGTAATCCAGAATTAAGCAACTGAACATAACATAGTCTTGGCAACTCAGGAAGGACCCCAGATATGGTTTCCTGAGTTAGAATTTGATCTCTGCCAATTAGCCAAGAAAACCCCTTTGACAGTGATTTCTGCTAGCCACATGTCTGAAAGGAAGCCCCCCTGTATGATAGACACCTGGTACATGTAACTCGGACAGTCCCCAGCCCCCTGAATGCAGGAGTTCTGCAGAATACTATTGTACACAGTGGGGATGTGAAACTAGTGTGGGAGGATCTGGAGTCTGGAAGGTCACCAAAGGTGATTAGATTAAATTCTCCAGACCCGAGAATCAGGATTCCAAGATACAGGCCAGGTTCACTCCTAGAGGAAAAGAAGCACAAGGATGGGAACAAGGGAAGTCCTGGGGAATAAGACTTTATCAGGTAGGAAGCAGTGGTGGAGGACTCATTTTCACCCTCAAGGTTTTAAAGACCCAAATTGTACCCACTGTGGTGGGACCTAACAAAGCCCTGACCCCAAGCCCACCTGGTAACACCCCCATTATGCCCCAAAGTACCCAAGTACCCAAGACTACCCAGAGGATCCCTGAAGAAAAGGACCCAAACTCTCCACCTGAACTGCCCAACCTAGTTGTGCCTGGCATTTCAGGGGAGAACATCTTGGGAGCTCCCTTGTGGAAACTACTGCTAAAAACTTATGATGTTGTAAACAAAACCTGACCCCAGGTGACAGAGTCCTGTTGGATGTGTTATGATATGCAACTCCCCCTTTATGAGGGGGTAGCTCTCCCAGGAAGTTATACACTAACTAGCAAAGTACAGGACTGCTATTGGGAACCAGTGGAATCTGGACTTAGCTTAGAGAAGGTTATTGAAAAAGGCAGCTGTGTGGGAAACCCACCACCCTCTCTGCAGCATTTATGCAATCAGACTTCCCCTATACCCACCCAAATGACTTATCTATTGCCATCAGAAAATAGTTGGTGGGCATGTAACACAGGCCTTACCCCCTGTGCTCACATGGCTATGCTCAACCATACCCACGGATTTTGTGTTACGGTTCAACTTGTACCCAGATTAATTTACCACTCTGAAGAAGAAGTGATACTCAGATTAGAAAGTAAGGAATTACAAAGGAAGGTAAAGAGAGAAGTAGCTATAGCCATATTAACCATAGGAACCCTGTTAGGAGCAGTAGGAGTGGGGACTGGAACAACAGCACTAATTCAACAGTGCTCCTATTTTTCAGTCTAAGGGAAGCCATAGATGAGGGCATCCAAGAACTACAGAGACAGGTGAAACATTTGGAGGAATCACATGCATCCCTTGCAGAAGTCATGCTTCAAAATTAAAGGGGCTTAGATTTAGTCTTTTTACAACAAGGAGGACTTTGTGCAGCACTAGGGGAAGAATGTTGTTTTAAAGTTAACCATTCCGGGGTAATCAGACAATCAATAGCCAAAGTACAGGAAGGATTGGAGAAGCGGAGGAAAGAGAGAGAGCGACAGAAGGGATGGTTTGAATCATGGTTTGATTATTCCCCCTGGCTTACAACTTTAATTTCAGCTTTGGTTGGACCCTTACTTGTAATTATGCTTGCCCTAATAGTAGGACCCTGTATTATACATAAGTTTGCAGCCTTTGTAGAGGAAAGAATCAATACAGTCCAGTTAATGGTGTTATGGGCCCAATATCAGCCCCTAGACAGAGATAATAGAACTGAATCCTATAAGCTCACTCAGAGGAACCCATGATTGGCTTCCAAGGTACCCAAAAAGAAATGGGGGAATGAAACACCTAAGAAATCTCATTTGGGACCCCCAAAAGACCACCAGAGACCAAGATCTACGTAAGCAACAAAGAGATGTTTATTGCGAGCTAGCTCGGTCCTCCATGCACACAGCAACTGGTGATGCTGAGAGGACCTGAGCCCAGGGTTTGCAGCAGTTTTATACACTCTTTGGGGAAGGCAGTAACTTCACATACATCATAACATCTCTTAGCAAATCATCACACACCACAGGAAAATCATAAAACGACTCTAAAACATGATTAGCACATTCACTGATGGGAACAAGTTGGGTAAGAATAATTGGTTAGTACAAGAGGAGGATTCCTTTTAACTCATTGGTTTAATCCATGAGGGGAGTTTATGCTGAACTACATGGATTCCCAACATGTTATCAACCACCATAAACTACTGGGTGGGTCATCTGGCATCCCAGGTATTTTCCCTGTCTAATGCTGATTGTTTGTTGCTAGGGGGTTGCTATGGGTCCTCACCTTGCCTGACTGAGTCAGGGACACCTGGCTCCACAGATCCCTCCTGTTATTTGTAGATAAATAACTCAGCAGGGTGAGTATGTGCCTAGGAGTTCTCTGTGGGTCTTTCCAAGGACAAGGGTCACTCACTCCTCCTTGGACAGCCTTTGCTCTGAGGTAGAGGCTGGTTTTTCAGTGGCAGCTCAGTGGTAGCTCAGCCTAGCATGTGTGAGGCAGGGGGTTTGATCCTCAGTACCACATAAAAAATTAATAAAATAATATTAAAAATCAGTCTCTCCTACTAAATAAGATAGTATAGTTAGGTAGTTTGGGGGAGGGAAAAAGTTGTGATGTATGCAGTCAAGAGGGAGAAATAAAGAATGTTCACATGCTTCTGCCCTTTTCAATGTTCTATTCACTCAAATCATTAAATGTAAGTTTACTCTATAGGTCTTAATCAAGAAAAAAACAATCGTTAATGCTAGGCACTACAATAGACATAATCAATTCACAGCAAACAATTCTAGATTAATTAATTCACAGCAAATAATTCTAAATTAATTATGATTACTGCAAATACACTTAGTCATGGCAGGCTGATGACAGAAATTCTCTCTGTGCTAAGTTCAAAAGCCTCAAGTCTTAGGCTTTAAGTCCAGCAGATGCACACTCACTCAGACCACAGTGGTCAAGTCAGGAACAAGATAGGCTTCTCCTGGGATGAAGTTGATGGTTAGTTGAGGAGAAGGTCATAGGGAGAAATTGTGGCTCTCACCAGGGTCAAGATGTGGATGGAGAGTTTGAGAGCAGTGAGAATCACACAAATGATGACAAGTGATGAGATGTCATTCCAAGTCCTCACCAGCCTCGCCAATGCAAGTGCATCTTTGTTTCAGCTTGCTGTGAAAGACCTAAGCAATCTCATTCTACTTGGGGCCTCATTTTGCTCTGAAACTTAACCTCTGACTTACTGTAGTTCTAAAGTCAGGAAAACACCACAGAAAAGCTCTGTGGAAACAGTTCTCAGAAAAGCCACAGAGGGTGATCACCTAAGATAGGCCAAAATATCGAAATATCTGAAATTCCAGATGGCCCCCACCTAGGTGTGGTGACAGATATCTAAACTAGAAGCCCTGCAGCTTGGCATGTACCCTCCTTGCGACATCCTCAGGGTTTAAATCAATCAATTTTAAGTGTGTCAACCCCTTGAACTAATCAATAATTCTTTCCAGATTCTTTCCCACCACTTGATACACTAATCATGTTTTAGAGTGGTCTTTTGGGCATCCCAAATTTGAGCATAACAGCTGAATGTCCGTTTGCTCTATTATTTATACTAAATTTTAGGACTTTTCAATCCATATTAGTTACCACCAGATTTCTCCATGACATTTACCCTGGGGTCAGAAACATCTGGTCTGCTTGTCTCCAACCTGATCTTCCTGCCCTTTCCTCTTATCAGGTGAGAACAGCCTGCCAGAGGCTTCACTCTGTGTATCTGGGTGAGGGGAAGTGATTTGTTTATATCTGAGGGCCATAATGGAGGGCTTCATTAGCCATGCCTTGCAAGCTGCAGGTTTAAAACTGAAGTTTTTAAAATGGAGTTGTTTAGGCTCAGATCAAGGCCATCCTCACAATAGTGTAGTTAATCTCTAAAATTAAAGCTTTTTATTTTATTTTATTTATTTATTTAATTTTTACTAGGGATTGAACTCAGGGGCACTGAGACACATCCCCAGCCATTTTTTGTATTTTGTTTTGAGACAGGATCTCACTGACTTGCTTACTGCCTTGTTTTTACTGAGGATGACTTTGAACTCATGATACTCCAACCTTATTCTCTTGAGCCACAGTGATTACAAGCCTGTGTCACCAGGTTCAATTTCAATTAAGTTTTTAAATATGTAAGACAGGTTTTTTTAAAATGACCTTTAGAAGCATTCCAAATATTCAAGCAAACATTTTTGTCCTGGTGTGGAAAATATAAAAGCAAGTTCAATTGCAAGGGCTTAATTAATAAAACAGTGAATTAGACAGTCACCGGCCATGGCAGTGACCTGGAACTTTATGGAAAAAAAAAAAAAAAAAAAATATATATATATATATATATACACAAAACAAATAAATATTATAATAAGCAAATAAACTAATTTATTAGTTGTAGATGAATACAATACCTTTATTTTATTTGTTTTATTTTCTATTTTTATTCTTTTTTATTTTTATGTGGTGCCAGTATCGAAAACACTGCTTCATGCATACTTGCCAAGCACTCTAGAACTGAGCCACAACCCTGGCCCCTTAACTGGTAATTTTTTTTAATATTTATTTTTTTTAGTTTTAGTTGGACACTATATTTTTATTTTATGTATTTATACTGGTGCTGAGGATTAAACTCAGGGCCTCAAACATGTAGGCAAGTGCTGTACAACTGAGCCACACCTTCAGCTCTTTCTTGATACTTTTTAAAACCTGTTTTACATAAATTTTAATTAGTAGCCTTAACCCTTTTCCAACATCTGTTTGGATTAAATCAATAACCCAAAAATCAGTGAAGCAGAGAGTCTGGTTTTATCTCAAACTCTGGTTTTACTTTCTCTGTCTTCCCCAGACTCACACACTTTATCACAGTGAATTTACTGTGTGTTGTGTCCACATTCCAAACTCCCATATTTTCCTATTCCTTAGTTTTAGAAAAGTCTGACAGAATTTGCCCATAGGTACCAAAATCTCTTGAATTACTTAGAAAATACCAGTATCTGAGTCTTGCCTTTTGGGATCAGTTTGAATTATAAGTGTGAAGCCTCTAAGGCAAGTAGATGAATGCTCTGCAGCTGGAAGGAATGTTTTCATCAATACCATGCATCTAAAAGGTACTTCATTTGATTACTTTGTTAGATACTGTGAATAAACCTACTATTAAAATAGAAGTGAAGTAGTTTTTTAACAAAAGGGTTCCAATTCCTTTAGATATATATCTAAAATTATTATTACTGGGTTAGTTCATGAGAATTTGAATTTTTTGTGTGTCCTCATCGATACTCTGTATTATGGAATTACTGTTATATGGAATTTTTTTACCCAAAATTGTTATTTATTTTTATTTATTTTGGCAATTTACCACTGTGCTACATCCCTATAATTTTGTTGTTGTTGTTTGTTTGTTTGTTTTGTTTCAGACAGTATCTCACTGAGTCACTTAGGTCATTGCCAAGTTTCTGAGGCTGGTCTTGCACTTGAGATCTTTCTGTTTTATCCTTCTAAGCCACGGGGAGTACAGACATGAACAATAATACCCTGCTTTAAAAAATATATTATTAGTGAATTATATGGCATTTTTATTTTGAGCTTTTAAGAACCATAATATTTTTTTCAGAAGTATCTTTATTAAGTTTTTATTATAACCAAAATTTTTATCTATACATATACTCTGGAGTCCCTAGTATCTTTCAGATATTCATTTGGTTTGGTGTGGTTTGGTGCTAGAAATTGAACCCCAAAGGTGATTACCAGTGAGCTATGTCCCCAACATTTTTTATGTTTTATTTTAAGACAGGTAATATATCACTAATACCTCACTAACTTGCTTATAGCCTTGCTATGTTGTTGAGGCTGTCTTTCAAATATAAAACCTCCTGACTCAGCCTCTTCAGCCTATAGAATTACAAGCATGTGCCACCACATGTGGCTCTTTCAGATTATTAAAATAGTCTTTTCAACAACACTGCACAGGTTGTAGAATATCTTTTTGACTGATGCATTATATCTCTGAGAAACGTTTATATGAAGTAGCCATGTAGGAGTGTTTTGTAAAGATTTGTTGGAATAAACAAGGATCATTTTTTTTAACCCCTCTTCTGAATTACTTCTGGATATCGTAGTTTATAAAAGTGCTGGGAATAAAACAATGTAAATTCATTTGTTTGCAATCTATAGAGATTTGCATATGCTCAGTCATATTTTTTTTCCAGAGTTTGAAACTTCAGGACATAGTAACATGAACAAAATATGTTAAAGTTCAGACATTCAGTACAAACACACAAA
Organism: Marmota monax; assembly: GCF_021218885.2. Classification (NCBI taxonomy): domain Eukaryota; kingdom Metazoa; phylum Chordata; class Mammalia; order Rodentia; family Sciuridae; genus Marmota; species Marmota monax. The sequence goes on along the minus strand of NW_026693898.1, from coordinate 19,925 downwards.
CACACACACACACAAACACACACACAAATTAAATAGTAATAAGAAGAAATAACTCCTTCTAGGATAAATTTGTAGTTCTGGCATTATTACTGGGATGACCTGGTTGGGGGCAGGGCTCAGGAAGTGCTAAAATCTCACTCAAGCTAACAGTGGTTTACTGTATTTCCCCCTTTTTCACCTACAATAAAAGGTAGAGTGAAGATCATCTGTCAGCAATAAAAGTTGGGAAAATATGCTTGCAGATGTCTTTTTGAGATAAACTAACAACTTTGATATTTGGCTATTTCTGTATATTGATCACAGTGGATGAAACACTTGCAAAGACTTTTATAGCCCCTAGACATCACCACATTTTCTGTGGCTTAGACACTTTTGTAACACTCTGTATACACATATATTTTTTTGTAGTGCTGGGGATTAAACCCAGAGCCTGTGCATACAACTGAGCTACATTCTCAGCCCCTCTTCTACATTTCTGTTTACTATGTGTGATGATGGTCATTGGCGATTTTGTCCCAAATGTGGTACATTGCTCAAGACAGGACTAATATTCAGTGTATCTAAGTCTTTCTACTCATTCATGACTTTGGCAAAGAGACACTCATAGTAGCTTTTTATTAAATATATCTATAGATGGAGGAAGAATCCAGCATTTTAAAATTCTGCTTTATTTTCAACATCATCCCCCCCTTAACATTTTTTAGTATGCCTTTTATAGTGTTGCTAAGGTTGGAACTGAGTATCTTGCACATTCTGCACACACATTCTGACAGGGAACTGTGCAGTAGGCCCCAATTCTAACTTTAGATTGTGTAGATTCATCCATTCACATCTAATATTACTTTTCATTGGTTGGTTCTATGTAGGCTTTTCTATTCTCTTAGCAATACTATTGACATACATATGGTTTCAGATTTGATTTATGTTATGATTTCTTGGTCTCTGTTATTACAATATAGTTTTATATTATACATTCAATGGGTCACATAACAATAACTATATTATTTGGGTTTTAATTAAAGGTTTTTGGGTATTTTACTTTAAAAATAAATTTATTTTTTTTTCTTTGGGTCTCTTCTTTTCTTCTATTTTATTTGGTACTTGGAATTGAACTCAAGGGCACTTGGCCATTGAGCCACATCCCCAGACCTGTTTCGTATGGCATTTAGAAACAAGGTCTCACTGACTTGCTTAGGGCCTCACTTTTGCTGATGCTGGCTTTGAACTCACAATACACCTGTCTCAGCCTCCAAGGTGCTGGAATTACAATTGTGCACCACCACACCCAGCTGTCTTTTTTATTAAAAGAAAAACATGCTAAAATTTTCATAGGAAAATATTATACATTAAATTGAGAAAAAATAATTGTCTTTGTATTTACACACATGGTGTTTATAACTGAGTATTTTATGTGCTTTTGTAAATTTTTATTTATTTTGTGATAAGTTCTACATATTCCTCTTGAAAGCCTTTATACATGTGAGGTATTAAACAGATGTAACTTCTGTATAATACTTATATAATATTTTGTACTCTAATGAAACAAAAAACCTGTCTGGACCCTAAAAACATTTTTTTTCTCAAATTTTAGTATTTCTTTTCTTTCTTTTTTTTTTTGAATGTACCTCCTATTTCCTCCTATGCCCCAGATTTCAACTGTATGAACCAATATAGCTCTAGTCTTATGCTATCCACATAACTATTTTGTCATGGTACACATATTATAATTTCTATAGGTCAATGCTACTTGGTGAGGAATATATATATATATATATATATATATATATATATATATATATATATATTTGTGAAAACTGTGTGTGTGTGTGTGTATATATATATATATATATATTTGTGAAAACTGTGTATTATATATACACAGTTTTCACAAATATATAACAACAATTTTAACTCCATCTTTAGTTTATGAAAATTTGAATTTGTTTTGTGTCCTTATCAATACTCTGTTTTTGTTTTGTTTTGTTTTGTTACTGGAAATTTATCTCAGGGTCAGAGAGAGATTGGGTCACACATAGTTGCTTAGGGCCTTGATAAATTTCTGAGGCTGGTTTTTAACTCATTATTGTCTTGCCTTAGCCTCCTAATCCAATGGGATTAGAGATGTGTGCCATGACTCCTGGTTCTATTTTATTTTTATATTGAAATATATATTACATATTAAAATGATTTATACATTAGAAAGCATAGAATACTATTTTCACCAAAAATATCCCCTTTTGGGGGGGGGGGAAGAATGTAATTTTTCTATTTTCACAAAGTAGTTCCACATATATATACTTTATTGTTGTCTAAATGGCAAGTTTTTTTTTTTTATAATAAAGCTTATGTCTTACTTTAAAAAGTCTATTTGTTAATATTATTATAAAATGTATACTGTTTTCTATAACTTCATAGCATACAAAAATGTGTGTCAAAATGATTTGTTGGGGGATGAGAGAGGAGCAGAGGGTTTATGAGGTTAGAAATAATGGTGAAATATGATGAACATTTTTTATCCAAAGTAGATGTATAAAGACATGAATTGGTGTTAATATACTTTCTATACAACCTGAGACATAAAAAATTGCCCTGTATATGTATAATAAGAATTGTAATGCATTCTGCTGTCATATATAAATAAAAAATTCATTAAAAATTATAAATAAATGATGGCATTATGTTCTAACTGGAAATAAATACTACTACTTTTAAAAATTAAAAAAAAAAAAAAACAACAAAATGGTCTGTTGGTCAGTGATAAACTTTATAAAGTATAAAATGTATCCTGAGCATTTGGTAATTGAAAAACCTAGGTATTCAAAGTGTTGTTGGGAAAAAAATCAGTGTAGAATTTATTTCTTGCAATGTATACCCAAAATTACATGAGATACATTATATACACATATATATTACCATTATATATAATTAATATATGATTATTACATCTCAAATTAACCACATTTGTTTCAAATTAATTTGTCTTTTGAAAGCACCAATATATGACACTCTTTGGATATATATACTTTGTATGTCTTCAAATTTGTCATTTTGATGTATTATGTTTTTGTTTCACTGTCCTTTTTATAGAATTGCCTGTTCCAAATTATTGAGATTAATAAATTTTAGACCATTCAGTTTAATAATGCAGTCTGTAGATTTCCTGTTTAACCTCAGCTTTAGATACATCTCAATTTTTATAGGCTTAATGTTATGTAGATGATGTCTAAAAACTGCATATAAGACAATCAAACCTGGTCCCACTCTGGACTATTGATGTCTGAGTGGAGGGGATCTCAAAGTGATTCATTGGCAAAGCAGGAGAGAGATTGGAATGTGAGACTGGTGGATGCTGTGTATGTAATAGTGACTATTCATGAAAAAGTATTGGTGGAATATATAGGGGTAGAGAAAAATTGTGCAGTGAAGGAAAGAGGGAAAGCATGACCAGCTCAAGGGTTCAGATTTAAAAAGTATAATGGTGAACCAATGGTAGCATGAAGGTTAGGGTCTGTTTCTTTGGAGGCAGAAATGAGGTAGGAGAGAAAGAAGAAGGTAACTCTGCCACAGTTCCCAAGAGAAAGAGCCAGGTAAATGGGTTATGTATTTATCTCTTCTCACCTTGGAGTGGAATTGGTAATTTATAGAGGATTTTTCAGTAGGTAGTAAAAACAAAACAAAACAAAAAATTTCCAAGTGACTTTACAAATTTGTATGGCCACAATCAACGTTTGACAATTCCAGTCACATAAAATCTTTGTACTTTTTTGTCTGTTATTTTTTTTCCATTTGTCATTCATTTCATTATTTGTTTCTTTTATTTCATTCATTTTTGCTTTACTGCTATTATTTGTACATTCCTGGTGAGTATACAATGGTATATATATCCTGAATGTTAGCTTCTATAATATTAGTTTATGTGTTTATTCATATATTTACTTGTTATTTAAATGTTTTTTCCCCAAATATCAAAAAATCCGTTGAAAAAACTTTTTCAGAGATTTAAGTGGTATCAGATTTACCAATATACCTTAATAAAGATCTGCTTTATATTAGGTCTTAACCTTGGTTTATGAAGACTTGATAAAACACATCATTTCGAACAGCACAAGAATCTGTCATCTGGGAATAACCTCAATCCCCCACGAAAGTGAACATCTTTGTCAACTAAATGCTATATAGAAACACCTGTTTACTTCCATACATACCTTGAAATAGGACTCTTGTTTCCCATTTACATGTTGGAGAGCAGGAGACTAACTGTCCAAAGCAGCAACTAATAAACCTAGATGAGTTTTTCATACACTTACCCACTACTGCTTTGAAATTGTTTACATCCTTGACACTGACAGTGTCACTGAGGGTGCCACTGTTTATTTTCTCTTTTGTTTTATGCTCTATTTTTTTTCTCTCTCACTTTTTTTTTTTTTTTGGTATCACACATTGAAGCCAGGAATGATTTGCCACTGCACCACATACCAAGCTCTTTATAAATCATTTTATTTTATTTAGAGATAGGGTTGGCTGAATTTCTTTTTTTTTTTTTTTTTTTTAATTTTTTATTGTGGGTTGTTCAAAACATTACAAATTTCTTGACATATCATATTCCACACTTTGATTCTAGTGGGTTATGAACTCCCACCTTCACCCCATACACAGATTGCAGATTCACATCAGTTACACATCCATTGATTTACAAATTGCCATACTAGTGTCTGTTGTGCTCCGCTGCCTTTCCCATCATCCACCCTCCCCCCTCCCCACCTCTCCCCTCCCCTCCCCTCCTCTCTCTCTACCCCCTCCACTGTATAACCCTGAGGGTCTCCTTCCATTACCGTGCAATTTACCTTCTCTCTCCCTTTCCCTCCCACCTCTCATCCCTGTTAAATGTTAATCTTCTTCTCCTGTTCTTCGTCCCTACTCTGTTCTTAGTTACTTTCCTTATATCAAAGACGACATTTGGCATTTGTTTTTTAGGGATTGGCTAGCTTCACTTAGCATAATCTGCTCTAATGCCATCCATTTCCCTGTAAATTCTATGATTTTGTCATTTTTTAATGCAGAGTAATACTCCATTGTGTATAAATGCCACATTTTTTTTATCCATTCGTCTATTGAAGGGCATCTAGGTTGGTTCCACAGTCTTGCTATTGTGAACTGTGCTGCTATGAACATCGATGTAGCAGTGTCCCTGTAGCATGCTCTTTTTAGGTCTTTAGGGAATAGACCAAGAAGGGGAATAGCTGGGTCAAATGGTGGCTCCATTCCCAGCTTTCCAAGAAATCTCCATACTGCTTTCCAAATTGGCTGCACCAATCTGCAGTCCCACCAGCAATGTACAAGTGTACCCTTTTCCCCACATCCTCGCCAGCACTTGTTGTTGTTTGACTTCCTAATGGCTGCCAATCTTACTGGAGTGAGATGGTATCTTAGGGTGGTTTTGATTTGCATTTCTCTGACAGCTAGAGATGTTGAGCATTTTTTCATGTACTTGTTGATTGACTGTATGTCCTCCTCTGTGAAGTGTCTGTTCAGGTCCTTGGCCCATTTGTTGATTGGGTTGTTTGTTCTCTTATTGTCTAATTTTTTGAGTTCTTTGTATACTCTGGATATTAGGGCTCTATCTGAAGTGTGAGGAGTAAAGATTTGTTCCCAGGATGTAGGCTCCCTATTTACCTCTCTTATTGTTTCTTTTGCTGAGAAAAAACTTCTTAGTTTGAGTAAGTCCCATTTGTTGATTCTAGTTAAGCCTCACTAAGTTGCTGAGCCTGTCTTTCTACTTGTTATCCTCCTGCCTCTCCCTCTCAAGCCACTGGAATTACAGGCATATAGAACTGCACCCAAGGATATTTTTTGTTGTTGTTGTTGTTTGTTTGTTATTTTGTTTTCTCTTTTTTTATACATATTTTATTATTTGATTTATTTATTTATGTGATGCTAAGGATAGAACCTAGTGCCTCACAAGTACTAGGAAGGTGCTTTATGACTGAGCCACAACCTCAGCCCTGCAGCCAGCATTTTATGCTGTTTTTAAAATCAGTCACAAGTGTAGAAATTTCACTTACATCACTCTTTTCTATTATGCTTATATAAGACTAACTAAAGTATTTTTAAAATCAATTTAATAAATGACTACCCTTTTCTTTCCTGGGGATTATTTTGTTTTCTGTGTAGGGCTTATCAAAGGGTCTTATTCTTTGCTCAAAGAGCATGGGTGTAACCTGTTATAGCATGAACCTATGCAAAGTGAGTTGAACATTATGATTTTAAACATTCCATTCCCTATCTTCCTTTTCTCAGGAACACACTGGTGGTTGAGGATTCTGTTCCAATTATGTGGCACATTGCCTAAGGCTGGACTAAGATCTTAGGTTTTCTTAATCTTTTAGTGGCAAGTGTTTTCCCTGTTGTGAATATTATACAAATCTCTCAACTCGTTTTTACTATGTCTAAGAGGGACTTGAAACATAATATATGTTTTCAATATATCCATGGGTGGAGGGAGAGTCAAGAGCCTCTTCTATATTCTTCAATTCTATTCTAGCCTCTTCTATTCTTCTATAGATATGTCTTTTATAGTTGTGCTAAAATTTGACCCCAGTGCTTTGCAGATTGTATATACACACTATGCAAGTGAACTTTGTCTCCAAGTGAACTTTCCTTTAGATTTGGCTCTATCATCCATTCACAAGTTATGTTGTTTTTGATATGCTTGTTATATTGGCCTTTCAATTGCTATTAAAATACATAAAATTTTTACTTGCATTTGAATGCACCTATAGGTTTTCTTTGAGTTATAATTTCTTGGTTTTTATTATTGCAAAAGAATTTCATTCAGAATTTTGATGGCTAATTTCAAATATATACATGTAACATTTTAGATAAATTTTAGAATTTTTGCTCTGATCCCTCTTCAATTTTAACTAAAATATGCTAATATTTTGAAGTAAAATTTTAGAATAGTGGAAATCTTACATTTTGGTAATAATCAGTTTTATTGTATACATATAATGTGCATAATTGAGTCTCTTATATTCTTTTGTATGTTTTTATTTTCTCAAATTCTACATATTTTTTAAACATGGATGCATATAAAATACCACATGTATATGACATGACTTCTATTAAAACTCTGTGGTGTTTCAATATATTTTTTCCAAATGGATAGAGTGCGATGAAAATGAGTTTTGGAAATAATTTTCCCCAGTATTTACTATTTATCTCTTTCTCAATGTAAATTGCCTTTTCTAACTGCTCTGGGTTTCATCTTATTATACAAATGCTGCTGTATTCTCACATGTTATCATGGTTTATATTTGCAGTGATTTTTATAAGAATATGCTTCTCCTGGGAAATGAGCATGTTTCTTTTTATTTTGTATAAAAAAAATTAACTAAGTGACACTGAACAACTGAGCCACATCCTCTGCCCTATTTTGTATTTTATTTAGAGACAGGGTCTCATGAGTTGCTTAGTCTTTGGCTAAATTGTTCAGGCTGGTTTTGAACTCCTGATTCCACTCTCTCAGCCTCCAGAACTGCTGGAATTATAGTCATGTGTCATGATCATGTATTTTTAATAGCCATTTTTTTTCAAAGAAAAAAACAATTTTAACTCCCTCTTCAGTTCATAAGAATTTATTTGTTCTATAAGTTTACTGATACTATTTAATTATGTCTCACAGGTGTCATTTAATTTTTCTGTTTTTTTTCTAATTTCTAATGCTATTGAACTATTTTATGATTATTGAGCACTTATGTTGTTGATTTTTTTATAAGGTTACCATTCAAGTCTTCTTTCTCTTTTCGTTTGTTTGTCTTTTTGTTGTTGTTGTTGTTGTTATTTTTTGGTTTTGGTACTGGAGATGAACCCAGAAGCATTTAAACACTAAGACACATTTCTGATATATATATGAATTTGAGACAGGGTCTCAGTAAATGGCTTAGGGCCTTGCTAAATTGCTTTGGCTTCCTTTGAATTTATGATTCTTATTTCTCAGCCTCTTTAGTTGGTGAAAGTGAAGGCATGTGCTGTCATGCCTGGCTCTTGACTTCTCTTCTTTGGAGTCTTTTTTTTTTCCTTATTTCATTTTTCATTGACTTTCGTTACATCAGATTATGAAAACATTCTAGGTCACCCATGAGGGGTACCTGAAGTGAGAGGTTAACAACACCTTGGGCACACTCAGCAAATGGGAGTTGGTAAATATCCCAGACTCCCCATGCTCTGGTGCTAAGGTTTAGCTCCTGTTAATGCAGAGGGTGAAATGACTAGATTATGAAAGCTGTAACCTAATGAATGAATTGATCCATTTAATGAATTAATAATGTAAATGGATTACTGGGTGGTAACTATAGGTAAGTGGGGTGTGGCAAGAGAAAGTGAGTCACTGGGGGCGTACCTCTTTTATTATGTCTCTGGATCCTCCTGTGCTCTCTCTTTCTCTGCTTCAAACAACTGCCACGAACTGAACAATTTTTACTTAGCCACACCGTTCTGCCAGGATGTTCTGCTTTACTTCAGCCTTAAAACAAAGGAGCAGACTGACCATGGACTAAACATCAAAAAAACATGAGACCAAGTAAAGTTTTTCTCTTCTAAGTTGTTACTATCTGGTATTTTAGTCTCAGGAACAAAAAGCTGACTAATACATATAGCCAGAAAGCCCTGAGGCATGTTCCACATGTTATTTCAGAGGCCAGCATCAGACTTAGTTCCCAGAGGAATAACCTAGCATTAACACACATGATTGGATCTTCTTATCTTCCTGCATCTCTGCTGCACCACCTCCCTGGAGTGTCAAGGGGTCACTTGAATAAACTACAAACACCAACTAGTTTTTTTAGAGCTCCTGTCTTGGAGAAGCCTAACATAAGATTCATATCAAAAGAATTGTGTTTTAAAAACCTGAGATTAAATATTGAGATAGAAAAGTCAGGAATAAAATAATCATGATCCAATATTTGAAGTTTTTTTAAATATTTTTTTTAGTTGTAGTTGGACACAATACCTTTATTTTATTTATTTTTCTGTGGTGCTGAGGATCGAACCCATGGGGTTACACGTACTAGGCAAGCGCTCTACAGCTGAGCCACAACCCCAGGCCCAATATTTGAAGTTTTTAAAAAATGTTTTCATTAGTACATTTCAGTTGTACATAATAATGAGATTCACAAATGCATACAATCATTTGCTTCATTTGAATACCCAATATTTTCCATATTCTTCCTTTCCTCCATCCCGCTTGATCTCCTTCCTCTACTCCACTGCTCTCCTTTTTATTTTCATAAGGTCCCTCATTTTTAAATGCCTTATTTCTCTCTAGCTTCTGTATATGAGTGAAAATATTTAACCTCTGACTTTCTCAATTTGGCTTATTTCACTTAGCATGATGTACTCTAGTTCCATTCAGTTTCTAGCAAATGACATAATTTTATTTTTCTTTGTGGCTGACTAAAACTGTGTATATTTGCCACATTTTCTTTATCTATTTGTATATTGACAGACACTAGTTCCATAACTTGACTTTTGTGAATTTCATTGCTATAAACATTGGAATGCATAAATCACTATAATGCTGATTTTATTGTTTTTTTTTTTATATAAATACTAAGGTAGCTGGGTCATATGGTAGTTCTATTTATAGTCTTTTGAGGAATCTCCATACTGCTAAAAATGTATGAGTGTACCTCATCAGCAATTATTGTGTTCTTGATGATTGCCATTCTAAGTGGAATGAGATAAAACCTCAGTATACTTTTAATTTGGCCTTTTTCTAAATGCTAAGTATATTAACATCTCTTTGTGTATTTCTTGGCCATTTGTATTTCCTCTTTTGAGCAATATCTCTTTAGTTTATTTGTTCATTTATTGTGCTATTATTGCTTTTTGGTGTTAATTTTTTTGAGTTCTTTATGTATTCTGGAAATCAGTACCTTGTCAGAAGAGTAGTTGGCAAAGATCTTCTCCAATTCTGTAGGGACTCTCTCTTCATGTGCTTAATTGTTTCCTTTGCTGTGCAGAAGGTTTTTAATTTGATGCCATCCCACTTAATGATTCCTGATTTTATTTCCTGAGCTCTAGGTGTCTTATTGAGGAAATCAGGTCCTATTCCACTATGCTCGAGTGTTGAGCCTATATTTTCTTCTAGCTGTTGTGTTTCTGGTCTAATTCCTATAGGAACTGACTAAGTGTGGTGCTTACAAAATGGATGTCCTGCCCTGTAGGTTTCTGCCAAGCAATTTGATCTGAATTGTGTGATTTCCTTCACTGTCTTTGATGCTCCTTTCCAAGTTTAACTTGGTTGGCCTTTGTTTCCAACTATGGTGAAGGAGAAAAGCCTGCGGGCTTTGTCTCCCCACCTTTCTCAACTTTCTCCCTTCATTACCCTCCCCTATGACTCTACCCAGATCAGTGTTCTGGGACAAGAAACTCTGTCCTCATTTTCTGCTTCAGTACCCAAATTATAGACCTTCCAAGCCTCAATCTGTCTAGTACTGGGTTTCACAGTATTTACTCTGTCACCTACCTCTCTGGTCAGCTATTCTTTTGTTGCTTTATTTCTGGGCTGAGGAGAAGTCAAGGGTTGCTATCTAGATCCTCTCTGCCATCTTCTAGGTTTAATACTTGAAGCCCTATGAGAAAGAGGAATTGAACTTCATTTGTATGACTCAAGATAATAACAAAGGAGTGTGTGTGTGTGTGTGTGTGTGTGTAGTTGTGCATACATGTGAATATATCAGAATGGTAAATATTGGTTCAATATATGGAACAATAAGATGTATGCACTGTATTGCTGGAAAGTCAATTCCACTCTCTAATACTGTTTGTCTCCACCTGCTATTAATCATCTTTTTTGTCAGTATAACAAAATACCTGATAAATGACACTTGTGAAGAAGAAAGGTTTATTTAGTTTGAGTTAGCTTATCGTTCTGAAGATTCAGACTTCAAACTATAAAGACCCCATAGCAGATGAAGAAACATATGTGGGGGAGTGACTACATTTCAAATCAGGAAGCAAAGATAGAGTGAAAGGGACCAGACTTGCTCCATATATAACAATCATCTCACAAGAATTTCCAACTGATTAAATGAACTACCTCACACCCCAGTGACCCAATTATCCACCACCACATTCCATCACTTTTTTTCCCTTTTCTTTTTGCAGTGCTGGAAATCTGTTTTAGTCAGCTTTTCATTGCTATTTCCAAAATACCTGACAAGAGTAACTTAGAGAAGGAAAAGTTTATTTTGGACTCATGGTTTCAGAGGTTCAGTCCACAGCTGAATAACTCCATGGCTCTGGGCCTCATTTGAGGCAGAACATCATGGAGAAAAGGCACAGCATAGAAAAGCTGTTCAGTTCAGGACAGCCAGGAAGCAGAGGGAGAAGGAGACAGGAAGGGTCCTGGGACAGATATAATTCTAAAGGTCATACACAATGACTTACTTCTTCCAACATTGTCCCACCTGCACACAGTCATCACCCAGTAGTCCATTCAAACTATTAACCAATCAAGCCAGTCATGTTGCTGCATGCCTGTAATTCCAGCAAATCCAGAGTCTAAGACAGGAGGACATGCATGCCATATATGTGTAGTAGTTTTTTTGGAGATTTTTCCACATATTTTTAAATACTCAGCAAAAATATCCAAAGCTACCAGGGGACTTTTAAAACTCACTGATTCCTTATATACTTGAAATGTCATTGAAAGTTTGAGTCCAGTCTCAGTAACTTAGAAAGGCCCTAAACAACTTAGTGCGATCCTGTCTCAAAGTTAAAAAAAAAAAAAGTAAAAAAAAAAAAAGGGCTGGAGATGTGGCTCAGTGATTAATCATGTCTAGGTTCAATCCCCAATATTCTCTCCCAGAATTAATCCATCAAATGGATTAATACAATAATAAGGTTAGAAGCCTCATGATCCAATCATTTCCTAAATATTTTACCTCTGAACATCGCTTTATTGAGGACCAAGTTTTAACACGAGTGCTTTAGGGAATCATTACAAATATGAACAATAACAGTATTGAACCCAGGGCCTTATTGACACAAGGCAAGTGCTCTACAATTGAGCTGTACCCCCAATCCCTAAATCCCACCTCCTAGAGATTCAGTACCATCATCCTGGGGTCCAAGTTTCTTAATCACATGAGCCCTTGGAGCACACAAACCATATCCAAGCCATAGCCTGCCTAAATCAGAAATCAAAAATAATTGTATTGAAATGAGTCAAAGGATAAACAGTACACTCAATTATGATTAGTTACCAACATAGTTTAGAGTTCATGAAAATTAAAGTATTAAAATTTCTAACTACAATGTCATCAGAAAACAAGAAAATTTTAATGCAGTATTTCCAAAATGTTGAATTCTTTAGATGAAAGAAACTATTACAATAGGAAATTACTTTTAAAGAATTCAGTATAAGAGAAAATACATGCTAAAACTTAACATTTTTCTTCTTCAGTAAGGCAAGCTGCTAAAAATATTAGTTGATGCTAAAATGGACTTTTTAAACATAAGAAAATTTATAATAGATTATATTTTAGGAAGTTGCTTTCCCTTGAGATTTTTATCCTTTCAATAAGATGAAAAATGATCCAAATAATAATAAATCTATTATTCATAGCATCTCTATCTAAAGTAGAGAAGTTGTGGGAGTTATATGTGCTGACCTGTGTGACTTTTGGGGAAAATGCCAAATGAGCAGAGAACCTCTGACTTTATGAAAATAGACCAAATTTTTTCAAATAGGAAATAATGCATGCCATATATGTGTAGTAGTTGTTTTTGTAGATTTTTCCACATATTTTTAAATACTCAGCAAAAATATCCAAAGCTACCAGGGACTTTTAAAACTGATTCCTTATGTACTTGAGATATAATTGAAAGTATTGTAAAGATGAACTTATCTTATGAGTAATTAGTTTAATAGAGTTGAAGGTACCCATGGTACTTTTAAGTTTTGAGAATTTAGATTTCTTGAGATTTTAAAAATTGTTTTAGCTCCTTTTAATATCAGATAAACATTTTAAAACATAGTTAAATTCCCTATAGAAACATCTCTATTTGGTTAGGGCTGAGTAGCTCATTAACAAATACCAGGTTTAATGTTCTCCTGTGGGCTGTGACATGTATGTTATGCAAGTTATAAAAGCTCATAGAAATATTCTTTTGCTATTACTTTTGGCTGATGCCAATTATCTTCTAGTGTGAAACATGTTGATTTATGGGATTTTTAAATAATATTTTAATTGAGATAATGAACATAATAAACAATGTACTTAAGTGCTCAATTGAATAATTTATAGTGTAAACACAAACTTGGACAACAATTACTCAACCAATTTTGTAATATTATAAAATATTGTCTTTAAAACAGTTTTTATAAGCAGTCATGCTTTACTTTTCCCAATCTCCATTATACTCCTAGGAAAACACTAATCCACTTGCTTCCTGTCTCTATAGACTTGCCTTTTCTATACATTGTGTATAAAAAGAATCATAAAGCTACTCAGAAGGATGAGACTGGAGGATTACAAGTTCAAGGCCAGCATGGGAAACTTAGTGAGACTTGACTGAAAATATAACAAAAGGTGTTGAGATGTAGCTCCATGGTAGTGCACATGTCTAGCATGTGCAAGGCCCTGGGTTTGATCTCTAGTGCTACCACAAAATTAATTAATTAAATAAGTGGGCGCTCTAATCCCAGAAACTCAAAAAGCTAAGACAGGAAGATGGCAAATTCAAAGCCAGCATCAGCAAATGAGGCCCTAAGCAACTTAGCAAGAACCTGCCTCAAAACAAAAAAATATTTTAAAAAAGGCTGGGGATATGGCTCAGTGATTAAGCATCTCTGGGTTCAATCCTTGGTATAAATAAATAAATAGGGAATAATAATATATGATATTTTGCAACTGGCTTCATTTATTTAGCACAATATTTTTCAATGTCTATATGTTTTAAGTATCATGCATGAATAATTCATTTCTTTTTATTGCTGAATAACATGTTGCATTGTATAGCACATTTTTATTTATATATTTATAATTTGATGGACATTTGAGTTATTTCTCAAATTTAGGGAAATTATGGTATTTCTGCTATAATGAATAATGATTTTGTAAATATTTGTATAAAAGCTTTTTTATAAACGTATATATTCATTTCTTTTTGGCACATGTGTAGGAGTGGAATTTCTGAGTCTTATGACAACTTTATGTACCATCGTTTGAGGAACTACCTGTTATCAACTGGAGGATTTACTTCTACTTGTGATTTGTTGAAATTTTTATCACACAAAAAATATTCAATTTTGCCAGTTTTTTTGCATTAATATAATTTTATGTTTTTTTGTTCTTTATTATGCTGGTATGGTTGATAGAATTTTAGGTGTTCAATCAACCTTGTATCCCTGGGATTAATCCCAATTGTATAATCTTTTACATATGCTGCTACATTCATTTGACTAGTAGTTTTTAGAGAATTCTTACGTTTATATTCATAAGACATTTTGGCCAATTGTTTTTCTTTGTTGTGCCTTCTTGGTCCGGGCTGTTATTCCCTTATGTTAGAGGTTTGAACTGTTGCTCTCACATGCACACTCCAATGATAGGTCCTCCTAATCCTTTGTACTTTAGACTGTGACCTCACTTGAAAATAAGGTCATTGCAGATAATTAGTTAAAATAAGGTCATACTAGAGTACAGAGAGATCATGATCTAATACGACTGAAATCCTCATTAGAGGAGATGAAATAACCAATAAAAAGATGGCCAGGTGAGGATGGAGGCCATAATCAGAGCGATGCATCTTCATGCCAAGGAACACCAGGATTGCACAAACACTAGCAGCTGGAAGCAACAAGGATTGCTTTCTAATGATTTTAGAGGGATTTGGGCTCTTCCAACACTTTTGTTTCGTTGTTTGGACTCCCAAGAAATGAAACAATCAATTCTTGTTGTTTTATGCTACATGGTTTGTGGTCATTTATTACAACCACTTTAAAAATTGACAAACCTTATATGCTACGATTCATTTTTCTTATGCTTCTTTTAATATTTTGTTTTTGCTGGGCTGGGAATGTGGCTCAAGTGGTAACTGCACTCGCCTGGCATGCTCAGGGTGCTGGGTTCGATCCTCAGCACACATAAAAATAAAGATGCTGTGACCACTGAAAAATAAATATTAAAAAATCTCTCTCTCTCTCTCTCTCTCTCTCTCTTCTTTCTTCTTTCTCTTTAAAAAAATATTTTGTTTTTGCTTTGAGCATTTTTATCATGATGGATCTGGATACGGGTTTTGTACATTTATTCTCTTTGGAGTTTGTTTTCTTGAACATTTACATTCATGTTTTCATCACATTCAAGAAGTTTCTGCCATTATTTCTATGCATATATTTCGTGCTCATTTTCCCTTCTCCTTTCTTTCTGGTGCTTTCATTACACATGTGAGGCGTGTTCCACATTTCTGAAAGTCCTTTCATTTTTATTCATTCTTTTTTCTGCATCCACAATCTCAGTTGATCTATCTTCAGTTTTGCTCATTCATTCTTGTTAGTTCAGTATTGGGCCCCTCAAATGACATTGTTTTGGCTCTTGAGTATTTAGCTCCAGAATTACCATTTTCTTTTTATTTGTAATTTTAGTTTCTATGTCCATAAATTTCATTTGGTGGACTATCATCAATATATCCCTGTATTTCTTTATGCATCATTTCATTTTGTTCTTCAGATGTATTTATAATGGCTGTTTTGAAGAGTTTTTCTCTTATATCCAGTATCTGATCCCTCTCAAATGTAGCTTCAATTGGCTTCTACCCTTCCCACTGAGTTTCACTGCACATTTCAGTTTCTATGCATTTCCCATAAGTTTTTGTTGAAAACTGCCCAGGTGAAATATCATAGCAAACCTGGTCCCTGATATCTTTGGGACTTGTTTTTGTTGTTTCCTTTTTTAGCCAGTTGCCTGAATTATTGTAGCAAAGTCTATTCCCCCTGCCCACCACCATATGAAGCATATAGTGTTATTCCTTAGAGTTAATCCTGTATATGCACCCATCCAACTTGACACCAGTGGTCCTGGAAGGGCTCTTCTGTACCACTGCTTTCCCTGATCTTCCTGTTAAAATGACTGCTTCTTTTTGGTCTCACACACAGCTATTAGAATCCACTAATTTCTGGTTAACTGGTGTATTGTTTAGGACTGCCCTCTGTACATAAGCTGCTCTGCCATCTCTCCTAATAAAATCTGTAATCTTTCACTGGACCACTTTTTTTTAAAGCCAGGCTTGTTCTGGCTTCTGCAGGCTCTGTATTTTCCTTGGGTTTTCTCTGTTAAACTTGCTGGCCTAGCTTATTGCTGTCATAGATGCAAGCTTAATTGCTTAGCACTAAAACTTCTATTGTTTCAATCAGTTCTTTTGGGGAAACATCTCTGTTCTTCTGGCATGCCTCTTCCCCTAGGCAAAATGTTTGAATAATTTCTACATATCTGAGTGTGGGAGTAACATCTTTACATTACAAACATCCCACTCTTGTCTTTTTAGCTTACCTCTGCTTCCCCAAGTACAGAAGCTCAGCTTTATGAGCAATCTGGGACAAGAGTGTTTGAGGAACTATATTCCCAGTCTATCATAACTGGGACAGAGTTCTATTCTGTAAATAGGCCTGGGTGGAGGAAGGAACCCTCAATCTCTCAGCCATACCTGTCTCTGCAACACAGGAGGTGATGAAAAATGCTAATAGTTTGTTCTTCCTGATCAAATTCTATTCCCTTGATTAAGATCCTTGGGGAAAGGGAGACCCATCCATCTTACTGAGCTAGGAGAGTTCCTGTGGAGCAACCCAAGTTCCTATGTAAGCCAAAAAACCCAAGTCAGAATTGGAAATCATAACACAGGAAAACAAAAGTTGAGCTTAGCCAATTGGAAACTGCCAACTAATCTCTAACTAGGGACTTTCCAATTCAACCAATCAAATATTCCTTTTGTCTTGCTGCAATGAATACCTTATAAAAGTTCCCACCACATGCCCCCCTGAGTGGAACTCCAACCTCTTGCAATCTGGTACTGCCTGGTACTGCCTGGTCCGTGAATCACTCTCCAATTAAATATACTCTCTAAAACTTTTACACATGTTAAGCAAGGGTTATCTTTTCAACATTTGTATTTCAGAAAGGGACTAAGTTTGCAGAATCTTGAATTTGACATTTTGATTCTTGATAGTGCTCAACCATCTCTCTTGATCAAGGTGAAGGCTCAGAAAATGGTCCATCAGCCTTTTCTTCACTACTATTGTTAAGCTATGTGCTTCTATGCTTGTCAAGCTAAACTGATTTGAAGAGTCATTGCAAAAAAGATTTCAAGCATCTAAGTATTTTTAATAAAGTTTTGCTGAAATAATAGGAAATAGGAGCTCATTAAAACATTGTTATGTAAACTTTTCAGGATTAAATAAGTGCTAAACAAAACATTAACCTAAACTTCATGTTCAATTTAAGGGATTTACAAATATCCTCTACTATTCGCTTTCTCAAGTAGAAGATTTTGAAATAAAAAAAGTAATCAGGTGAACTATTAGAAAAAAATATTAAATTTGAGTTCCTGTCAAAAACTAAAAATGAACTGAATTCTATGTTTAAACTGAGTTTCTAAAGCAGTTTAATGTGCAGGCCCTTCCACATTTGGTTATAGTTCCTGCCTTGAGCAGGCAAAATCTTGAATGTCAAACCCACTACAAAGGATTCAAGTCTTCCCTGTTAAATTGGTCCCACTCTGAACCAGAGTTGTGCTATAAATGTATTGGTTTCAACACAGTTACATGATTTGATGGTATTGGACATTTAGTGTCCTTCAACTTGAAGGGAACTTATCAGACCTTTTCTGAACAATCCAAACCCAACCAGCCCTTTTATCCTTTTAAATTCCATCCATTACCAGTTTGCAGACTCATTTCCTCTTTTGTAAAAAGTAAGGAGATAGAGCAACAACCATGAAAAATTGAGATTTGTGAGCAACTTAAGAATCAAATGACTCAAGGATATTTTTAAAGGAAGGCAGCAGCCATCCGCTGAAATGTGAAGGAAGATAAGGCACCTTCAATGTGTTCAAAGCCGAGAAATTGTTCTGGGATTAATTTGAAGAAGTAAATGTATTTTCAGAGCCAGAGATGACGCAGTTTTGAAATGCAGAGTTTCAGGGAGTTATTTCCTGGAAATGAAAGGCTTATTGGCTATTTTCAATCTTTTGTACTATTAATGCAATTGTATAATAAAGTTTAACCCAGGAATTAGACATTTGTTAACTCATTTGTTGAAGACAGGTAGCAATTGATAATACATGAAGTCACAATATTTATATAAAACTCTGCATTTCACACAATGAAAAGATAAAAGGAGGTGAGTAGTTGTAAACACTTAGCACAAGCCTTTTGAAAACAGTGTTAAAACAAATGTAAATATTCAACACCACATCTTATTAGAAATATAAAATTAATCATACAACTTCCACATTTTAACATCAAGTCTTCCTTCAATTATCCTTTAGTTATATAAATCTCTATTGACATCTGAAATTATTATTTATCTGCAGGCAATACATCTTATATTTTATCAAAGAAGGTGAATAACTCTCCAAACAGCAACACTGTATACAGAAAAAAACAGTTGATGACCTGGATTCTTACATTCTTTCAAACATTTATATGCTATGTAAGGACTCATAGAGTTTTATTTTGTCATATCTTGGACAAAATTCTATTATGTTCATTCTGGGCTTTGATTTTATTTTTCACAGAAATACCAAAAAAAAAAAAAAAAAAAAAAAAAAAACACCTCACTTAATGTAGAAAGTTTTAAATTTATCATCTTATAGTTTCCCATTTGCAATCCCTTTTTCTGAAAAAATTTATATTAAATAAATTTACTTACATGACATATTATGTAGTTTTCTATTTCTTGGTTTATCAATTTTATATCATATGATATATGTAAGATATAATATAAATAATGTACGATACATTATTTATATTATATTATGATCATCTCCTCCACTGCCATTCCCCAAATTAATTTTATATATGTATTATTGCTAATGATTTATATTGTTATTATTTATAATTCTTATACTACTTTAATATTAAATAATATTTTAAAATATTTTCCTTGTTCTATCAACTTTTGATATTCTAATTTCCACACTCTCTAAAATCAGAATACTTATTTCACCATATCTTTTTCAATTTTTTCTCAACCTTCCCTAATCCTTTATTTCCTAAATTCTATTACATCTTTAATATTAATTTGTCATTAGTATTGTTAACCATTAGTCTGCCAACTGCTGTTAAGAATATTTATATCTGTACTATAATATAAACTACAAATAATATTTTTTTATTTTGTCTGTAGATTGATTATATGAGCTAAAATTTTAGAAATACCAGTCTTCGCACCTTAAGAACTGTGCTGAGTGTACTTCTTTCTTCATGGACATTGAGATGTAACTCCTATGTCACTGAAAGCAGAAATTTTCCAAGATTAAATGTGGTCTCCTTCTTTAAACCCAATAACTGACTTAAAAAATATGGTACATTCCAGGTTACTTCGTGAATGGCCTGGAATTTCCAGCATAGTTTTCATGCCCCTTGGATTTTCAAATGGCCTTTATTTTTCTTTTGACTATGAATACATTTGTTTACTACATAAATAAAACTAGCCTTATTTGGAATCACATCTTTCACCACATGGTGTTCAGTTTCTGCCTAAAGCCTTCTCCTCATCTCTCATATCTTCTTCACCAACCTGGTTTAGGTCCGTTCTGAGCTCTCTCAGACCTTTCCTTCTATGTACTTCTCAGTTAATCTTCCTGATTTGCCAATTCCAATTCTTCTTCTTACACAGTTCCCTTCTCTTATGAATTGAGTATATTCT